>NC_138766.1:72915956-73135956 GCF_965113315.1 Podarcis vaucheri
GTAGAGGTGGACCTCAATCCATTTTACAGATTCTGTATGTTTAAATTCCATTGTTTTCACAGTAAGACATAAGTACAGTACATAACACGGCACTGGATTACAACCTAGAGCAGGGGTCTGCAACCCGCGGCTCTGGAGCCGCATGTGGCTCTTTTACACCTTTGCTGCGGCTCCGGGGCGGATACTAGCGAGGGGAGGAGGCGCATTGTGCGCCCCAACACTCCCCACTGAGGCGGGGGCTGTACTGGCTGTGACGTCGCATGGGGGCAGTGCGTGCATTAGTCACGCACCGTCCTGACGTCACCTTCCCGCCCGCCCGCTACATTGTAAGGGGCATGTACGCTGGTCACTGCATTGAAAGGGGGCATGTACTCTGGTCACTGTTTTGAAGGGGAGTGAAGAACACACACACAAAAAGGTAACTTGTAAATTTAACGTTTATTTCTATGAGGAGGAGTAATTCTGAGGGGTCAAACAAAGAAATAATAAAAAAGTGACAAAAAAGTTATTTTTATAATGACGAGTTTTGCGGCTCCCAGTTTTTTTTCCTTCGGAAACGGGTCCAAGTGGCTCTTTTTGTCTTAAAGGTTGCAGACCCCTGACCTAGAGCTTGGGGTAGTGGTGGTACATGGGCCTGGTTTTCATGTCTCAAGGAGACAACCCATATTTTGTTTTTCGATAAACCACCTGGCAAGAATGCAGAATAGGGTGGAGTAATTTCTGTCCTGATGTCTTCCTTATTTGGTTGCCATTAAGACAAATGCCATTAAGACAAATGAGTGAGGGACGCGGGTGGCGCTGTGGGTTAAAGCCTCAGCGCCTAGGGCTTGCCGATCGAAAGGTCGGCGGTTCGAATCCCCGCAGCGGGGTGCGCTCCCGCTGCTCGGTCCCAGCGCCTGCCAACCTAGCAGTTCGAAAGCACCCCTGGGTGCAAGTAGATAAATAGGTACCGCTTACCAGCGGGAAGGTAAACGGCGTTCCGTGTGCTGCGCTGGCTCGCCAGATGCAGCTTTGTCACGCTGGCCACGTGACCCGGAAGTGTCTCCGGACAGCGCTGGCCCCCGGCCTATAGATGTGAGATGGGCACACAAACCCCAGAGTCTGTCAAGACTGGCCCGTTCGGGCAGGGGTACCTTTACCTTTACCTTTAAGACAAATGTATGATGTTGCTGCATATGCATAAACTCTAGGGTGCTGGGAATTGTAGCTCTGTGAGAGATAAATTACAGTTCCCAGGATTCTTTGGGGTTGTGTGTTTTAAATTTATGCTGTGTACTCCTAGCTCATTTACTTTTAACCTGTTGTGTACTGTTTTCTATATTATTGTGAATATAACATTAATGATCATTGTGATCTTCCTAAGAGATAGAAGAATCCAAAGAGGGCAGTCTATATGCTTGATCCCTTTTAGATAGTGCAGTTTATTATAAATGTGTGTAAATGCAATCTTAGTCTGTGCTATTTAACCTCTTTCCTTGAACTGTATAGCTTAGCATAGTACTGGTAAGAAAATTGCCCCTGAGCTAGAACCGGAAGTTCAGCGAAAATCTGTGCTACCATTATGTTTTACTGTCACTGTAGAAGCCAGGATGGTGGAGGCTGTGTAAAGTTTAGGGACAGTTTTTGATTGGGGAGTAGGATCAAGGGTGTTGCCTAGAAAGCCCGCCCTATTTTTAAAGCAACTACAAATACATTTTAGAAAATGTAACTATAACACATTGCCGCACACACACAAATGTACGCATATATTTAAATAATATGGACCACATCTATTTTGGGAAGTGGAAAGACTTAACCCTACAACATGATAAAAGGTGTATACATGTTAAAATTGACACGAGTTCTTTAAACATCTGCTTTTTAAATATGTAAATGATTTTAATCCTTCAATTAAAAACAGTGTTCTCATGTCCTTCCTGTTTGCCTGAATATTAGAAAAATGAGTTTTATATTTCAGCATGAATCTAAACTTAAATATTACTGCATATTGTTGAAAATACAATCAATAGTACTTTAAGGCATAATTAAAAATTAATTAATGCCACTTGCATTGCAAACCCCACATTTAACACACATTTCCTAGACATTCAAGGACATTAAGCATGCTATATTCCAAATATGAAGACGGGAGGTAGGTGGTGGGTGAAAAGGAAGATGGTTTAATGGAACATTTGTCTTTTAGTATATATACCTGAATGATTAAGTATTGCAAATCCATTTGTTACAGTTAAGTGATATTAAACCTTTATATTTAGTATTGTTGTAAAAGTTAGTCTGCCATGCTGAAAGGTTACATAATCTATTAAAAATAAAATTCATCCCTATTGTTGGTAGGATTTTTTTTTAATGGTTGTGAGAATTCCTTCCTTCTTCTGTCAGGATCAATTACTCTGCTTCTAATAAAAATCTGAAAGAAGGGTTAGGTTAGTGATCTGTGCGCACTGTGGATAATTTGTGATATTACTGCCTAAACTGAGCCAAGAGTTCCATATTTCTGGCAAGAAAGTAAAATGTATCCTTCATCTTAAGTGCCCTACATTGTGTGTAGATGGTGAGGTACAGTCAACTGTTACTGGTTAAAAACACTAAGAATATCAGTGTTTAAAGATATTTGGGATGTGTTGATATATTTTTGTATGAAAATTTATTTCCAAGTGTTAGTTATTGAAATTCTGCAGGGGGTGGGGCAATACCCAACACAATTAATTTGCACAGCATACCATTATTCTTTGTAAAATTAAAGAATTAAAAAGCAATGGATCACATTCAGCTAAAGAGAAGGAAATAGAAAATAAGCAAAAGGGAGAAGATGCAAATTAAGGCAGTGAAAATAGTTGCACATTTACGTTCTTGGTTACACTGTTAGGGAATTACTGTGAGAAGATCAGAGAAACAATGTATAAATAGCCTGTTTGTTTTGGTAACTCTAGAGTGCTATTCCAATGCCCATGTACTTCTGGAACAACCAGCAGGCTGCTATAACAGAGGCAGATTTAGGGCAGTAAGAGCAGTTCCCCTGCACACGAGGGCTAGGTGTGGGGGCATCAAATTTTGGCCTCACAAAGGGCACCATATTACCAAGGTGCACCGCAGACTACAACTATAATGATCTGAGCTAAATAAAGCCTGTATATAGCCTAGGAGCCTAGGAGCAGAATTTATAACCTATGGTCTTGGAATTACATGTCCTTTACTGTGCAGAATCATGTTTACTTACATAATAAAGAATTATATTTTTGTTTTGGTTTTACCCGAGGGTACAAAGCATTTAACTTTATTGAATGCTAAGTGTCCAAAACTTTCCAAAAGCAAGGGTTGGAAGTTACTGGAGAAAGGGCTTTTTGTTTTTGTTTTACTTCTGGGATGCTGTTTGGTTGGTACTGAATCATTTCTCCTCTCTTAGAAATTGAGGTGGGAGAAATCTGACCCTCCCCTGTAGCACCCTCATTTTGGGAGGTGAAATTAATTGAACTTATTCGGAGGAAGAAATATGACATCACCTGAAGAAGACAGTGATTTGGCTTCGAAACTGATTCCGCAATGTACAACATCAAAAAACCCATGGAAATCATCCCTACTAAAGCTCAATTTGTTGGAATGGGGTGGGGGGTGGGGAGTAGGTTGTCTACTTAAGTAATGTAGCTTTATAAGTTAACAACAGCTTTATTTCCTCCTTTCCTTGTGTATGTGTGTGTCTGTGAACTTTGCTAGCCAGCAAGATCAAACATTCTTAAGAGTGTGTGTGTGTGTGTGTGTGTGTGGCTTCCTGCCTGCCTGCCTGGCTGGCAGTCACCATATACCTTCTCTCATACAGATGCTTTATTCATAAATCATCATAATACATCTCAAGTACAGCATTAGAAATGTACTCTATGTAAATGTATTTCTGGGGCCGGGAAATGGTGGCTGGCAGCAGGGCTTTTGCTCTTGCATGTTTGAGAAGTATACCACACACACAAGCTGCAGGAATAGGAGGCTGCTCACCCTGCTTCCCAACTAAGGTAAACAACTTCCCTTGAACTACCTGAATCAGCTGGATTATTTGCAGCACCAGCCCCCAAAATACAAAATGCTACCCTCCGCTCTCCAAATGTGCACCCTGTGAAGACATTTACAACAACCCTTAGTTGGTAGTCACAAATATTCATAAGATTAAAACTGAGGACATTGCAGAGTTCATGTTCAGGTAGAACTGGAGGAACATACAAGAGGAGTACAAGATCATTCATCCGTATGGGCTCAATAGATGATCCTTGTGAGATACAGGATAGCTTTACTTGGATCCTAGTACCTGTAATTACTTGCAAATGAGAATATGTGACTTGCAACTAAGCCCACAGTAATGAATACGGTAGATGACATTGTGTCATTTACCATTCTTAAGCTGAGAAGTCCTGTCTTTTAAATAAAGGAATCCATTTTTGGTCACTAAATCGATTTTTATCAAACCTGGAATAACTGCACTTTGCTTCTGTGTGTTTCATCTTTGTGCTAATTGTATGCAGTATCTTTCATTTGTTTTTTGTGATGGTCCTTTGTTAAAAACAACAACAACAACCAACCAACCAATCAAGTTTATTTTCTTTGTGGGTTGACATATATACCATCATGTTACCACTGTATAATGCTTTCATTGACAGGCACCCTGTTAACAAGAAAGACTTTAAATACATTTAGAATATTTGTATGATTCAGAGATGATATTCAAGGTGAGGACAAAAACGCTAGAAGTGATTGTTAATTACTGAACCATGATAGGCAAGCTACATATTGGATTAAAAAGGTGATAGCTGCTGGTCTTCCTGAAAGAATGTTTCTATTTTGGTGGCTACAGTATCTTGAGTGGCTGGGATCCTCTCTGGCAGCCCTGGCACATTCCTGTTTGAATATCAGGATAAGCCAGATGATCTTAGAATTGCTGAACTATATGCTCTCTCTACTTGGATATACTGCAGTAGCTATGCAGTACTGTACAGTACTTGGACTAGTTATCTTTTCAAAGTTCAGTGTCTTTTAGCATTTTGTTAACATCTAGATTTTGCTTCTTTAAAATGTTAAATAATTTTACAATAATTTTACAATAATTATAATAAAAATATTTATGTATCTCTATGTTACATAAATATCAGAGTGATTTACAAAAACAATATTCATAAACAAACTTAATTTAACATCAGAGATAATCAACTATTACTGATATGTTTTCTTAATTGTCTGCATAAGGTTTCTGCAGGCATTTAAAAATTAAAACAGAAGGCACCTGCTGAATCTCTGCTGGCAGAACTTTCTACAGGACTAGGCTGGTTGGTTTCTTGTTGCTATCATATGAGCCTCACCAACTTGGGGGATAACCAGCAATGCTCCTACAGCTGATCACAGTGATCAAGCTGGGAGATAAATGTTCTTCCAGTCCTCAGGATACCCTTGGATCTAAGTTATTGTGGGCTTTGTCAATTAATACAATTACCTTGACCCTGGCTTGGTAATAGATGGGCAGCCAGTGCAGATGTTTTAAAACTGGTGTCACATGTTGGACAGTATGTACCCACATCAGTAGACCAGCCACTGCATTCTGCATCACCTGGAGCTTCTGACCAGGGCCAAGGGCAGCCCCATATACAGTATGAAATCTGACCTTTAGGTTACCAATTCGTGGTCTACAGCTGTCAGAATATACCTAGAACAGCTGTAGCTGGCAAACTAGATCAAGCGGGTCAAAAGCACTCCTTGCCACAGAGGACACTTGACGGAGAGAGATAGATGTATCTAGGAGTTATTCCAAGCTGTATATCTTCTTCAGAGGGAGTATGACCCTGTCCAAAACAGGTAGCTTCCCAGTTTCCCAGGCATAGGAATCACCCACCCAAATAACCTCCGTCTTCTCAGGATTCAGGCAGTTTACTGGCCCTCATCCAATCCACTACTTCATTCAGACACCATTCCAGAGCTTTCACAACCTCTTTTGATTCACTTGCTATGGATAAATAGACCTGTGTGTCATCAGTGTACTGATGACATCTTGCCACAAAACTAATAACCTCTCCAACCATTTCATATAGATGTAAAGTAGCACTTGAGAGAGGATAGTACTTTGCTGAGTTCCATAGCACAAGCGTTGGGGGATCAATAAGCAGTCACCCAGTGCTGCTCTCTGAGCATGACTCTGAAGGTAAGAATGGAACATCTGTAATACAGTGCCTCCAATACCTATCCCACTGAGCCAGTCCAAGAGAATACCATTGTTAATAGTATCAAAAGCTACTGAGATCAAGCAGAACCTGCAGGGTCACACACACCCTGTATCACGATAAAATTCATGTATCAGGGCAATCAACCCCTGATTTGAACCTAGATTGTAGTGGATCTAGTTAATAAGTTTTATCCAGGAATACTTGCATTTGCACCACAATCACCCTCTCCACTGTTGATGCCAGTAAAGGGGTGTTGACAACTAGTCACTAGTTGCTACATGCCATCGGGTATTGGGTGGGCTTTTTAAAAGTTTGCACACGGTCTCCATTTTATGGGCATCAGGCAACCACCCATGCCAATATATGTTTACCACACCTATGACCCATTCAGTCACACCACTTTGACCAGCTTTAATAAGCCAGGGATGGACAAGGATTCAGTGAGTAGGTGGTTGGGTGCATTACTGCTAGAATCTTGAATATACATCAGGACTGTAGTCCACTACGCTCCTTTTCAGGTCAAAACAAAAACATTGATAGTTCAGATGGTGTGATTTAGTAGATTAGTAGGACAATCCTAATTAGAATGTTGAGGAGTGATTGTGCTTATAATGTAATAGAATGCACAGTTCAGAGTTGAAATGTTGATTACCTTGTCTGCCTTTACATACTCATGTCACTTGAGGTCTGTCTATAACAGATGAAACCATCTCGATATCCCTCCATGGCTATCTCCCTTCACAGATTATGCCTAAAACTGGCTTATTACTGCCCCATCCCACTGTTCACATCTACCATCCATGTTCCCAATGGGTACAAGCTATATCGACATCTGATATTACCCCCTTTGGGCTATAAATCAGTGGCACACAAGAGTGTAATTTCAACATCCTGTGCTTGTGGGATATGGCTGTGCTGCTGTGCTGCTCGTCAGCTGTAATTTCTCTCTAAAAGGTTGCTTCTTAATATATGTGTTGGATAATGCCAGTGTAGCTGTCCTATTGTGAATGAAAAAAGCATTTAGGGTTCCAGTTGCTGAGTCATTGCCAGATTAGTTCTGTGCAATAGACGAGCATGGTAATATAGTGGTTGTTGCAAATGTTGTCTTTTATCCTAAGCACTTATTTGTTTGGCTATAAGCCATAACAACAGTACTAAAATATCAACACAAAATGCTCCGATCTGCCTGTAGATTATCCAGTTGCTTAAGCCACTGAAGGGTAGGCACTGTATGAACCCAAAACACCACATCCAAAATGTGCTGGCTGCACAACAAAACCTTAAGGCAAATGCAGTAATTTGAATTTTCTAAACCAAGTAATAATGAAATACAAGAGTGTGCAGAGTTCTTATCACAGACACGCCCATCCCTGAATCGTGGAATTGTAGAGTTGGAAGTTGCTCTGAGGTCAGCTAGCCCAACCCCCTGCAATGCTGGAATCTCAACACATGGTTCCCCATCCATTTTGAAACCATATTGCTGCTATCCACAGAAAATACAAAACCATTTTTTCTTTGGAAGGGAGAGGTAAGGAGGATGGAAGAGCCAGCCATATTAGTTGATATAGGATCACCAGGCTTCAAAAATAACACTATCTCTACTATTTCTAGTGTAAGTTTGTGTTGGCATATTGGTGTAGCTTTCCAGGGTGGTAGCTTTTGAGGCTGATTGCACAAGAAGCTGTCAGTCAGCCCCAAACCTGAGTAGTATAGCATGGAAGGTGAACTATGCTTCTCACCTGTGTGTGGTATCAGGGACAGTTCCCCAAAACTACTATTTTTCTGTATACTTTAAGTACACCCTCACATACCCAGAAGACAGTACCTTGTCTGTGAGCAGCATCCAGCACTGCCTTGCTGGGTATCCAATAAGGTCCAGCAAATGTGCAATTAAAGAGAATATCAAAGAGAGTGTTATTAACAAGCAACCTAATGCTTTCCAGGGATGAGGCGACTCTTTGCATGAATTCCTTCATCTGTGCTCCAGCTCATGGAAAGCCACCGGTAGCATGGCTGCATATAAACTTGCTCTGGTATTTGAAAATCACTAAAGGTCCATATTCCCTTTTGGATGGCCTAAGAAGACACTAGTTTAAGTTCTACTTTTAAGTTTTCTGCTAGGTACTACTTCACCATGAAGAAAGACCAAAAGAAAATCCTTTTTCATTTGTGTTTCCTATTTTTTTTTTTGGCGTAAAGTATGAGGGCTGTATTAAGCTTTTCTGGTTTCTGAAAGATATATTTTTCAATGTAAACAACACATGCATTTCCTAACACCTATATTAGCACCACTTTAGTTTTTTTATTGCATTTCAAAGGGTTTGGATGGACATTAATCCTTAAACCTTTCTCAAGTTCCTGTCTTCTTTCTGGCTAGAATTGAAACAGATGCTTGACATGCTTGGTAATGCTCCAACTAGGATCAGAGTTTTTGTTATTCCTTGGAAGTTTCAATAACTCTCTTCAAAGATCCACTGTCATCCTTGTAGTCTTCCTCCAGCCCACTCTGAATACTCAGTCAACCAGCAGCTGTGAACCTGAGTGGTGTTTACATCAGTTTCCTCCTGCCTCTACTTCTATCTCATGTCTCCCACAGCTAATGTGGTTGGTGGGGCAATGCTCCTCTATGTCACCATCCAGAAAGTGGTATTTTCTTCCTTCTCCTTGCCTTACTGTTTTCAAAAGATGCAAGCAAAAGTAACTAGATGCCTAAGAACACTCAAATCCGTTTTGAGAGGCTTTCAGATGGTATATGCATACATCTAATGAAAAGAGCTACCGTATATGGAGCATACTGAAGTTAGCCATTGTTTAAAACCCTTTTCACTGCAGCCAGTTATATGATTTCTGTCAGTCCAAATTGGTGACCTTTCCTCAGGCTCCAATTTGTGATGAGAAATCCCCTGAATATTAGCTCTTAATTTGTAATATTTATTTACCTGGAAACATGTACACATGTTCCCATAGGCACACATTTGTTTTGGTAAACATTTGTGTGCATACAGGAACCAGGAGTCTCTTAGAAGCCAGAGAAAGGTGAGTAGGAGCTCTGTCCTTGTTGCCTGATCCAGACTTTTGAAACTTTGGGCTCACAAACAGCAAAGCAAACACATCTATGAAGGCTGTTTTGGGTTGTTTTTTTTACCGGGATTGGGAGTTGGGGATAAGTATCCAGTGAAGTCAAAACTATCTTGAATTGCACCCTAAAAATCCACATTGCATGCCAGCAGAAGCTGGAAGAACATCTGAGTGTATGGTTTGGCAACTGAATAGCTATTTACTAATTTTTCCACCAAAGTCTGGATTCTGATGATGAGAATAAATCCTTTCTCGAGTGTTCCTTTGCTGGGACATCAAGCGGGAACATGCACAGATACTTTAAAGGAAATATTCGAACGATCTTGTCCTAAATAATTACACAGCAATTAAGTATTATGCTAGTGACATTATTACAATTTCTTGTGCTATTTTTACTGATAGTAATCTGTAAATATTGATGCTCAGTTTAATTTAACAAAGAAATCATACATTATGTAAGAGAAAATACTAAACTTGCATTTAATGGCTCGTGTGTCACTAATGATAAAAGAGTAAGAGGGGTAGGAATGGAATATTTGTAAAGGAGAAAAAAAAGACAATAAAGATGACTTTCAGGAGTGTATGCAGACCTTCCAGATATTACTATTGCATTTCTTATGTCTTCAGATTCGTATCCCTTGTATCTCTTGTAGTATAACTCTGTTCCCCAACCAACATCCTTCCGTTTTCCATATATCCTTGCAGTAGTACCCACATGTTATTATAATGCATGGTGACATTTTGTAATATCGCGGTCTATAGAGTTTTACGCTCATTTTTTTTAATAGCAATGTCACTTCTATAAAAATGTCCATCTTGGAAATCTAATTATTTTCAAAAGAATTTCTATTACTGTATGGGACAATCATGTTATATTGCCTGTGACAAGCAAGGCTGCAAGCCATTTTTTATGTTTCGTCTGTATTACTAACAATGGCTGACCATTATTATTACTACTATAATATATTATTATAATATTTTACACTTTAATTTTAACTCCCTTCTATCCTATTAAGAGCAGTCTTTAAAAATGTCAGTGTTTTAACAGCTCTCCAGGATGGTGTTGGCTTTCTTACACACTTACAATGGCTAATGTTTCGGTCAATTGCTAATTTGCCTCCTAGATGGTTTTCCATAGGGTTTCTTTTTCCATTTGCAAAATTGTGAACCTCTTTTTATTCTGCACACTGCTTTGAGGTACTAACATATTGTGTACTTGTCAAGCTCATTTTATCCTCTGAAATGCAGACACACAACCCTTGTGCACATAGGTGGCACTCTATAAATTTACTGCAAAAACTTGTCTTATACAAAATCTGTCTATTTCTCCATCTTTCCCAGTATTATCTGTTCTGACTGACAATGGCTCTTTAGGGTCTCAGACGGGAGTATTTTGGGTCACCTACTACCTGATCCTCTTAGGATATTAAGGATTGAACCTTGGACCATGAAGCATATTGAGCTATGGCTTCCTCATACAAGTACGGTAGATATGTATACACAAAGGAAAAGTATAGATAGAATGGAGTCATTGAAATGATTCTGGGTGGAGCACCTCCACCTGTGGATTGAGTTTCAGAAAACCAGAACGGATTGCAGCAGTGGGGTGCAACACAAAAAAAACATTGTTGGTACATGTTCTCTGCTAAGATACACAGAATTCCAGTAGCAGTTCTGTTTGTTGCTTTACACTCTTGGACTATAATTGTAAAATAAGTGTGTACGTATAAACAATTGTTAAAATGATTGCAACACAGGATGGAGAGAAATTCTTTGCCAAGAATACATCTAGAATAAAATAAATAAATCTGAATAAAGGAAGCACATCAGCACTAAGGAATTCGAAAAAATTTCGAGTGTAGAACAACAAAAAGATTGAAAAGCTTCTGTAATTGACTATTGAGGACAGATGAGATAGTCACTGAAGTGTGCAATTTGATAAATTAGCTATTAAAGGGAATACAATAATTTGTCTGTAAATATATGAGGAATATAAACAGGCAGGATAGGAAAGTTATTTGATGTGATACAAAGCAAAACCGAGCAAAAACATTATAGTGAACTTCCAAAACATTTTTTTTGTGATGCCTACCAGATTAAGTAAACAGATTTGTAAAGATGTTTTTGACTCCTGAGTCCTATAAATAGTAAACAAAATAGTTATGACTTTGTGTGTACAATAAAAAGGGCATTGCTACTTATAGTGGAAACTGTTCCCTACTGCATCTGGAACACAGGGTGGCTGAAGTGGTTTCAGTCTCTAGAACTTGCTTCATTGAGTGAGGTGTGTGTGTACGGATAATATATTTGACCCAACACTTTTCTCCCTCCCTCTTCTAACATTTTTCATGGGTCCCCATATGTCAATATATACTAGCAAAGTGCCTGTCACTACATACTTAGTTACGTTAATAGCATTGATTTCCAGCCCCTTAATAATTTTAGTTGCTCTTTTCTGCACCTTTTCCAGCTCAACAGTATCCTTTTTTAGGGTCAAACTGCAATGTGTTATCTACAGAGCAGTGCCTTTATGTGGAAGGCACTTAAAGGGTACAGCTACCTAGCTAATGTAATATTTAGTTTGACTCTCACCTGCAGCAGGCAGACTGTACATAGTATTCCAGGTATGATTGCACCATAGGTAGGCACAACAACACTAGCAGTTTTATTTTTTTATCCCTTTCCTAATGATCCCTGGCATACTTTTTTTCATATACTTGATCAACATCTTCGTAGTGGAGCTGTCCATCATGATTTTGAGATCTCTTTCCTGACTTGTCACTGTGAGATCAGACTTTCTCTAAGGTTTTTGTTTTTGCCCAAATGTCTATAATGCAGTGCATTTGCCATTTTATTTCCTGTTCACCTATTTATATCCCATCTTTTGAAGCTCTTTGTAATCTCTTTTTGTTTTGTTTTTTCTACCATGAATAATTTGAGGTAAGTAGCAAACCTGGCCACTTCACAGCTTATCCCTAACTTCAGACCATTTATGGACACGTTAAAAAGCATCATTCCCAGTGCAATATTATAATATACAGTGTCAATAGTAAGTTCTATTTGTCTGACTAGTAGACTTCAAAAGTCAAATTATTTACATTGCCGACAGCTATATACCTCTTTTGTTGGATCTATGTAATCACTTGTCTTAATTTTTTTCTATAAAAAACGACAGGCTTGTTTTGGTCGCTGATTTGTTTGTGTCTTCGAGGGGTTAATCACAGTGACTGATGCAAATTGAGAGCAAAGAGAAGAGCCCATGGTTAATTGGAGCTTTTATGATAGGAAAATTTCATCTCAGGTTAGATTGCTATGTAAAGAATAACATGATCTTAAGTATGCATGGAGTCAAGAATTCAGTGCAAATGTATGATGAGCGAAATATGCATGGATAAAATACTTGGAAATTACTCAGAATGTAACTAGGTGTTGTTGGTATAGCATATTTTAAATTGCTGTGCAACATGTTTGTAAACAAACCTTGTTATCTAAGTGTGAAGACTGTGTTTAAAGGCTTTGAAAGCAATTCTGCAAGGGGGCCAGGAAGGCAGGAGTGGCAGTGCTTTACTAATCTGCCCATCAAGACAGAAGGGTGGTATTCCCCCCTCTTTTTTTTTTAAACTGCACCAGTTCCAAAGTGGTATTGCAGAGGGGCTCAGATTTGACATCTTCCTGTGAAGGGCAAGCTCCCTCCATGTCCTACCCCAATCAGCTTTCATTTTCTTTTATCTTGAATGTGCTTTGTTGCACATATGCTGGCCAGTAAATTCTCTTGAGCAACATCATTAGGGGCTTCAAAGTTTTTATATGCATCCTATTTTTATTTCCTGTAACAGGTTGGAATGGGAGATGACTACATAATACTACAGTGGTGCCCCGCAAGACGAATGCCTCGCAAGACGAAAAACTCGCTAGACGAAAGGGTTTTTCAGTTTTGCGTTGCTTCGCTAGACAAATTTCCCTATGGCCTTGCTTCGCAAGACGAAAACGTCTTGCGCTTTTTTTTTAAACCCGCTTGAAGAGGCGCAGTTGCGATGGACTGTGCTTCGCAAGACGAACATCGCAAGACGAAAAGACTCGCGGAACGAATTCTTTTTGTCTTGTGAGGCACCACTGTAGTTCATAATACAGTGGTGCCTCGCAAGACGAAATTAATTCATTCCGCAAGTTTTTTCTTCTTGCGAGTTTTTCGTCTTGCGAAGCACGGTTTCCCATAGGAATGCATTGAAAATCAATTAATGCGTTCCTAGGGAAACCGCTTGCCAGGCTGGCGGTGCGGAGAAGGGCTTTTCTCCGCACCGCAAGCCTTCAGGACAGGTACGGGAACAGAGGGGAAGGCGCGCAGCACTTTCCCTCTGTTCCTGGGGCTTGCGTGGGAGGAGGGTTTTTCCTCCCCGCCGCCAACATTCAGAACCCTCCTCCCACCCCAAGTCTTCAGGAAAGCCATCTGAAGCTGGGCGGCGGGAGAAGGTGTCCCCCCCCGCCTGGCATCGGAGCTTCGTTCCGATGCCGGGCGGCGGGAGGAGGCGTTCCCCCCCGCCCGGCATCGGAGCTTCCTTCCGATGCCGGGCGGCGGGAGGAGGCTTTCCCCCCGCCCGGCATCGGAGCTTCCTTCCGATGCCGGGCGGCGGGAGGAGGCGTTCCCCCCCGCCCGGCATCGGAGCTTCCTTCCGATGCCGGGCGGCGGGAGGAGGCTCCCCCCCCGCCCGGCATCGGAGCTTCCTTCCAATGCCGCGCGGCGGGAGGAGGCTTTCCCCCCGCCCGGCATCGGAGCTTCGTTCCGATGCCGCGTGGCGGGAGGAGGCGTTCCCCCCCGCCCGGCATCGGAGCTTCCTTCCGATGCCGCGCGGCGGGAGGAGGCTTCCCCCCCACCCGGCATCGGAGCTTCCTTCCAATGCCGCGCAGCGGGAGGAGGCTCCCCCCCCGCCCGGCATCGGAGCTTCCTTCCAATGCCGCGCGGCGGGAGGAGGCGTTCCCCCCCCGCCCGGCATTTGAGCTTCGTTCCGAAGCCGGCGGCAGGAGGAGGCGTTCCCCCCCCGCCCGGCATTTGAGCTTCGTTCCGAAGCCGGCGGCAGGAGGAGGTCCGAGGACAGTGGGGAAGACGCGCTGCGCTTCCCCGCTGTCCCGGAGATTTCCCTATGGGCTGTCGTCTTGTGAAGCAAGCCCATAGGGAAATTCGTTTTGCGAAGCGCCTCCAAAATGGAAAACCCTTTCGTCTAGCGGGTTTTCCGTCTTGCGAGGCGTTCGTCTTGCGGGGTACCACTGTACTAGTACTTCTAATGCATATTGCTTGTTGATAAATGGATCATTTTTTTACTTTTCCCCTGACCATGTATCAATTGGAAGCCTCTTGAAAAATTTAGTATTACTTTTCTAAAATAGCCAAAGGGAATACGTAAAAGTTAACAAACAATATTTCTTAACATGGATTAGCTTCCTTTCACGATTTTTTAAACAGATGATAGATACTTCCCACTTTTTCAAGTAAATGCTGACTGTCCCTTTTCTACTTAGTTCATCTTACCTCTCCTTTTCTTTAGGACTTCCATTTTATTCACAACATTTTTATAATCACTCTTGTAGTGCTTTTCTTTTACATTATAGTATTCTCTTCTCATATCCATTTTGTGCTTCATCCTTCCCTTCTTGTGCATCTTAAGGTTCTTAATCATCCATGTCCTTCCCTGCCCCCACAATTCCCACCAGTTAATTTCTCCCACCAAAACTGAACTCCATCTCTCATCAGGCTCCAGCAATAACAGGGACTGGTTGGGCTTTGACGAGTGTCTTACAGAGGTTGGGGGGGTGTCGAAGGCTGGCCCAGGACATAAGGCCCATGATTTAAGGAGTTTGGTGCCACCCGTGGGGCAGGAGTTTGGGGTGGGTGGGTAGGGGAAGGGTCTGAGCAGTCAGAAATGGAGGTGGGGGTGCAGGATATATCAGAAGCGGAGGAAATGGCTGTTCAGGCAAGGGGCGGGGCATTCAAACCCCCACATTTCCTTGCCCCTCTGTCTCCTAGAACCATAGATTTGAAGAGGGAAGTGCAGGAGAAGCCTCAGGTTGTGCATGCGCACTTCATCAAATGAAGGTACATAAGTCTGGAGGATGGAGGCATGGTTCCAATGTTGCTTCAGCTGCTCCGCCAGGCATGAACTTGGAAAAGTTAATGCCAGCTTATGTAGACGCTAGAAGTAAGTGTTTGTGTGTGTATCTGGTGCAGCTTAGGAACTGCTGTGTGTACTTTTGTCAATAAAGAATTAACTATTGGCTGTTTACTTTTCTGAGCAGGGGGTATGTAGGACAGGCAGCATGGCCAATAGTCAATAATTATGAAGGTTGTAGTCCGGCAACATCTAGAGGGCCACATATTACCCACCCCTGCTCCAGCATACAATTAACTTCTCTCTGTGTCTGGGTCAGAGATAGGAAACAAAGTGCCCTGCAGTTGTTGCTGGACTAAAACTTCCAGCCTGCATGGCCAGTGGACAACAATGATGGAAGCTGTAGTCCAGACATATCTGCAGTGTGCCATGTTTGCTTTCCTTGGTCTGGCTCTGCTCTATTGAGTCACGTTTCTTGGAAGAAAAACAAACAAGCCAGCACACAAAATGTTTTCCCTGCAAATATATTACCTGCAAAGTCTGTTTTTGTACACCAATATGAATATTTTTACAAATCATAAATAGAATAAGAGATTTCTAAGTGACCCAATGAAGAACACATCCTGACACCTGTATTTCAGAACAATTCTTACATACTGTTTCTTTTCATTACAATAGCTTTCTGTGAGTGAACCTAGCTTCATCTGGCATAGGCTCTAGGGGGAAAAACAGCAGCAGATAGAAGTTTATTTGAGATCTTTTAGTATTATTCAAAAGAGACAAGTGGAAGAGATATTATTGAAAGTAAAGTTCTAAACTACTCAAACATCTAAAGGCTTTTGAAAACTTTATACACAACCCCAGTTAATTCTGTCATGTACCAAAGTGCCAAAAATTGAGCAAGGATGAATGTTAATCCACTTTTATAAAATCAAAGGGTTCATATATTATTTTTTACTGTAAAGAAATAATTTGAATAAAATTTGACCCTTTCTTCAATAGTCTGTGGGTCAAATGGAACCCACCATTAAAATTCTCTAATATCTTTCTTGTATTAGCATTTCAAAACTCAATTTAAATATTCACAGAGCTCTTTTTTTAATAAACTTAACAAAATTCAGGTAATTTCCTTCAACTTTCTTGATTGAACGAAGGTAGAGATATAAAAAAGATGTACAGCTATGAGCAAAACCTGAAATCAATTATATATAAAAATAACATAACACATGGAATGAAATTAATCAAAAGGAAAAAAAATTCTACTATATGATTCTCTGGTCTGCTACCTGCAGGCAAGGAACGTAAATGAAAAAAATCAACATTCTTCTCTCAGATAAGGAAAAAATTAATAAAAATGTTTCTTTCCTACAGATCCCCTGATGCAACTTATGTTAAAAGTGAGTGGCTGCAGGAAGAACTTGTTCATTTTAAATAGCTCCCATTTTCCTTGGCCAGAAAAAATAGCTTTTGCCTTGCTGTTAAGCTCAATTACATCAGGTTTGTGTGGATTTGCTGTGTCCAGGAACACCTCTGTATCCTCCCCATCCTTGTTAACTGCTGTCAGGCAAACTCAGAAAGGACTTGAGAAAATGATTTACAGTTTTTTCATAATAAGTAGCAAAGAAATAGTTTTAACCTTGAACCTGTTTAAAAGTTGGAGTTCCACCATGCTTGTGATTGGGAGTATCACAGGGTTTCCCTGACCAAACCTCTATTAGCTCTTTAAATTCAAATAGTGGACAGCAAGAACCCTGGTTAGGTCCCAGATACTACCAAATGCCAAAACTGCAGTTATGTTAGGTTCATGGTCAATTGTTAAAACCGAGCCCGTGCTGAGCCTCAACACTGGAAAGGTCTGTTCTGAATAACATGGGCTTGAGATGTGTGTCAGCATTACAAAATAATCATAATCATAATCATTGGAATCCCTTCTTTTTAGGACTTACTTTGTGACTACTTTGTTCAGAGAGAGAAGAGGATTCAGCTTCCAGCATTCACTTCAGAATGGGTGTATATATATAAGCTTAGATAGAGCATAAGATATTGTTCTAGTCACTTGGCATTTGGGTAGACCTGAAAGTTGATAGGACTTGGAATTTGATTTATCAGTTTGCCTCTGGAGACTGAGATGAAGTACACTTTTTTGACCTCATCCTGTCTGCTTCAAAGAGCTCTTCCAGAGGTGTACATTTCTAGGAATGTTTGTGATTCTAATAATGGGATCTCAAAATAACTGACAGGAATCCCCAAAGTAGAGGGCAAATGTCACTCTTAAGTGCACTATATAAGGTTACAACTTGTCACTATATAGTAAATTTAGTTTCATTAAAATATACCATATTCCTTTCTAGAATATAAAATGATAATGTGCAAGCTCAGTTCCAGTGTTTCTTTGTTTCCATGCCTTGGCATTGACGTAATACAGTGATGGGCTAGACCAGTTATGGGTAAATGTGTATTATCCATACTGCCATGTGGGTAAGCAGGTTGGTGGTTTATTTTATTAAAATGTACAGATATATGCTTGTTATGCAGTAGCAAATAACAATGAAAAAGGAGCCTTCAAATAGAATAGATTCCGTTGGCTCAGATACAAGAGGGGTATTCCATTATGTCATTATATCATTCTCCACCTCCTTTTGAGGAATGTGTTGTATTTCTTCTTTCAAGTCTTGCCTGTCTGCTTTCCTGAAATGTTTTTGTGTGTATAAGTTGAAGGCTCTGATTATCATTGTTTTTAGAAACTAAAGTCATGACTGACAAAATTATTTACCCTTAGCTCTGTCTTCAAAAGTATTCCGAGATTCTCATTTCAAGTACCCTATCTACGTATCAAATATAAAATAAGACCATTGATACTATAAATACTTGGCTGGTTATTAAATATAGAGGTAGTATAGTACTATAAAACAAGGGACACAGGTCGCGCTGTGGGTTAAACCACAGAGCCTAGGACTTGCCGATCAGAAGGTCGGCGGATCGAATCCCTGTGACAGGGTGAGCTCCCGTTGTTCGGTCCCAGCTCCTGCCAACCTAGCAGTTCGAAAGCATGTCAAAGTGCAAGTAGATCAATAGGTACCGCTCCTGCGGGAAGGTAAACGGCGTTTCCATGCTCTGCTCTGGTTCACCAGAAGCGGCTTACTCATGCTGGCCACATGACCTGGAAGTTGTTTGCGGACAAACGCCGGCTCCCTCGGCCAATAAAGCGAGATGAGCGCCGCAACCCCAGAGTTGGTCACGACTGGACCTAATGATCAGGGGTCCCTTTACCTTTATAGTACTATAAAACAGGATAATTCACAAGTATATTTTTGACATGAAAGCAGATGGTGCATACTTATCCCTGCCCCCCCATCCCACCATTGATATTGTTCATACCCAAGTATATGTACTGGCCTTTGGGTCCAAAATACCCAAAGTGTTGGATTCTGGCCTTAAGGTATGATGTGAGTACAAGATATCAGTACTACTGCACAAATCACAAATAACTCAGGATCGGAGTAGTTAAAAAAGAACCTTCATCAGTACCTTCTGAAACAAAATCTGCAGTCTGGGGGAGACATGGTTCCAGTAGTCGGCATAGCATGAAAAATGGTCCCCCAGGATATTTTCAGTGGTGACACCACAGCTATGAAATTCCCTGATTAGAGGGCAATCCTATTTCACTGAAAGGCAGTGAGGGTCCTGCTATTTATTGTTTGTTTGTTTGTTTGTTTAATTTATATAACACCCTTCATCTAAGGAGCACAGGCATAACACAAAAATACTTAAAACAATAGCAAAAATACCAATACCCTCCCACAGTTTAAAAGGCCATAGATTGTTTATTTAGCCATAGGCCTGAGATAAGAGAAATGTTCTCTCCTGGCCCCTAAATATATATAATGAAGGTGCCAGGCTAGCATACCAAAAACGAGGAGCCACCACAGAAAATGAGGACTGCCATTCATACAATCACACTTCATGTTGTGTCCGCTTCAGGTTGCGTTTTTTGGGTTGCGGACTGCCGAAACCTGGAAGTACCAGAACGGGTTAGTTCCAGGTTTTGGCAGAAGCACTAAATTGCTCTTTGCGCATGCGCAGAAGACCAAATCGCAATCCGCACGTGCACAGACGTGCAGGCGCGGGTTGTGAACGCTGCGGGTTGCAAACTTGCATCCCGCACAGATCACATTTGCAACCTGAGCGTCCACTGTATTTTACTTCAGTTGTTTGTATTTGATATAGCTTAGAAAAAATAAGGTTGGTTTAAGTTGCATGCCTATAAAGGTACTTGGGAGTGAGACCCATTGAAGTCAATTGGACTTGCTGCTGAGTAGGCATGCACTGTAAGGAACACTTTAAAGACGAAGCTAAATAAGAAGAGCCACCTATGGAAGACCATCTACTTCTGTGATCATCTACTTCTATGAAACCTTAGTTACAGATGTCCAACTTTACACTTTTATTATGTGACTACTTGTACATTACGTTGGTACAATGTTGTTGGTTTCTTTAAAGGCCCCCTTGAGGATGCTGTTGAGGATGAAGAAGAAGAGTGTCTATCAGAGGGAAATGACATTATCTCCAAAGAAGACTTTCCTCTGGAGGGGAGCTTTTCTGCAGAATTTGAGCCTGGGAATCTGAGCTGTGAAGAAGTGGAATACTTTTGTAATAAAGGTAATCAGTATTAAGCAATCCTTGGGTCAGCAATCATTTGTATTGAATCTACTCCCTTGCAAATATTTTACACAAAATATTCCTCTTTTGACATAATCAGATGTACCCAGTTCTTGCTGAACAGTTTGTTAAGCAAATGCTACTTCAAACTAACAAAGACTGTTTTTACACACAGTCTCAATGCAGAGTTTTTAGCATTTTATCCTGCTGTACCATTTTGCCTTGTTTGATTCTGAACTTAGGATCAAAGAGCCTTTCTTTTACAGCACACATTAAAACTGGTATGTGTTCATATTTGGTTTAGGTTCAAAGGCATTTCATTCTGGTTCCGGCAGTCAAAATGTCATTTGAATTAATTAAATAAAGTGGTATAAGTGCTTTAAGTGTATGGTGTGGATGTAACCACACTATATTCTGACTTAAGAAACAAAAATTTGCAATACATGTTACATATCAAGTCACAAATCTTGGTACTAGTAGCAACATGTTCAAGGTGAATAACAAAAATAAATTATATTTTAAAAATAGTATCTTCTCAGAGCATTTTCAAAATAATTTTGTCCAATGCTTTTTTAGCTGTGTTCCTGTGGCTTTGATTCCTATGAATTGTTGATTACAACATTATAAAACATTCCTTTAAGTTGATGGCATGGGCTCCATGATGCACAGTAACTTTTCGAAGATAAGCCATGAGCAAAAGACAGGTTGGGCCGATTTGCATACCATGCTAAACCTATTTAGCAGGATGCAAATGAACATAAATGAGCTGCAACAAGCCTTGAGCTCTCACACTCCTGTCTCTTCCTCCTGTGCAGCAGAAGTTTGGAATCTTTCTCTTCTGCTCAACCATGGTTTGTTTCATTTCTATTGATAAAGTGTGGCTAACATTAACTATGGATACTTTCAAAGCCAGTCATCTTTAACCGTAGTTGAAGAGGAGCTGTCTTGAAAAAGATTCAGAAAGAGGACAGTAAAAGAAGCTTGAACAGCTTCATAGCTTCACTTTCCAGACATGGAGCACAAAAGGAATCTGGCTTATTTCTTTCTTTGAAACATTTTTTATCCTGTTCAGACAAGTTCAAGGTGAATAACAAAAATAAATTAAAACAACTTTAATAAATAAAAAATTCTCCTGATTGAGTGGTTGGTTTTGCCCTTCAGTTCCTTCAGTTCCTTCTGCTATATCAATGGTTTATTGTGCTTGGGTCCACAATAGTCAACTCTTTCCCTCCCTAAAACTGAGTTGACAAAAATGTGTTTGGTTTCTTAAAGCATGACATGAAATGAATTATATTGGTTTTAACTTTAATGCTGGACTTGAGCTGTGTCAGTCTGTTCTGACCCTCTTTTGGAACTTTCTCTTACTTGTCCTTCTGATTAGCTAGATAATAATGATTGGATTGCCTTACCCCTCTAATGATAATTTGACTCTACTTTGTCCCAGCTGCTTACATTTCAACCAGGAAATAATGGTCTAGTTCTAGTTCTAGTTCAGCTCTACCTCTCCTTTAAATCAGAACCAGTGAAGGCGGTGAAGGTCCTGTGTGAGTGCCTGGAGGCAGTTGGAGAATGGATGGTGGCTAACAGATTGAGGTTGAATCCTGACAAGACAGAAGTACTGTTTTGGGGGGACAGGGAGCGGGTTGGTGTGGGGGATTCCCTGGTCTTGAATGGGGTAACTGTGCCCCTGAAGGACCAGGTGTGCAGCCTGGGAGTCATTTTGGACTCATAGCTGTCCATGGAGGTGCAGGTTAACTCTGTGTCCAGGGCAGCTGTCTACCGGCTCCACCTGGTACGCAGGCTAAGACCCTACCTGCCCGCGAACTGTCTCGCCAGAGTGGTGCATGCTCTAGTTATCTCACGCTTGGACTACTGCAACACGCTCTACGTGGGGCTACCTTTGAAGGTGACCCGGAAACTGCAATTAATCCAGAATGCGGCAGCTAGACTGGTGACTGGGAGTGGCCGCCGGGACCACATAACACCGGTTCTGAGAGATCTGCATTGGCTCCCAGTACGTTTCCGAGCACGATTCAAAGTGTTGGTGCTGACCTTTAAAGCCCTAAACGGCCTCGGTCCTGTATACCTGAAAGAGCGTCTCCACCCCCATCGTTCAGCCCGGACACTGAGATCCAGCACTGAGGGCCTTCTGGCGGTTCCCTCATTGCGAGACGTGAGGCTACAGGGAACCAGACAGAGGGCCTTCTCGGTAGTGGCGCCCGCCCTGTGGAACGCCCTCCCATCAGATGTCAAAGAGATAAATAATTACCTGACATTCAGAAGACATCTTAAGGCAGCCCTGTTCAGGGAAGTTTTTAATATGTAATGCTGTACTGTTTTTAACACTGATTGGGAGCCGCCCAGAGTGGCTGGGGAAACTAAGCCGGATGGGCGGGGTATAAATAAATTATTATTATTATTATTATTATTATTATTATTATTATTATTCAGATGTAACATAGACAAGCACAAGCCCTGTGCCTATGCATTCTTGGGGATTCTTGGGGATGTAAAACAAGTTTCAAACCCTGGTTTGTTCAGAACCATAGTTTTTCAGTGTGGACATAAAAGTAAACTATGGTGACATAAGATGAAACAGGTAACCCAAGGGAGCCTTACCCCCCACATGCCAAGAAGGGAGGGGTGGACAGGTGATCTGCATGGGCATAAGACTTGTACAGATATCAGTTTAAAAAGCTGAAGCTGGACCATTGCTTCTTGAGGCAGCGAAGAGCAAAGAAACTTTAAGTTCGTTGAATTGTCTGGCCCATATAAAATGGTATATTTGTTACTGTCCAGTCACTGTATCATATGTTATTTTATGCCTACTGTTTAAAGTCTTGGCGGCAGTTATCAGAAAATGGAAATGTTATACTAATGCAGCCTTCTTCTAAACCACTTAGAGGTTTTATTAGAATCAAACGGTATATACATTTTGTGAAATAAACAAATACATAAATAAAAAGTGAAAATACACTGGTGGAAAGGATTACTGAAACTTGTAAAGATCTTGCAGAAAAATAGCTGTTTCATTTGCATCTGCTAATAACAGTTTAACTAGAATCTGCAGCTAGATCGATATGTAAAATTCTGACTCTGCACACAGTGTTTTTGGCTCTCTTTGCTCTCAGAAGGTTGATATTTCATAATATTACAGTTATAGTAGAAGCCACATCTGATTGGCTTCTTGGCCCATGATTTCCAGCCCTCCAAGCTTCTTATACCTGCTTTTTTCTTTACCTTTAGTGCACATCTTAAATTACCTCTGTGCCCTCTTTCTTGTTTTACTCCAAATCTGCTTTATCCTTGAGTCTTCCTTTCTTGAGTCCATGTCTCCCACCACCATTCATTGGTTTCTGAGATGTCTGTTCTTCAGTCTGTTTTCCCATGCCTCTTATCTCTTCCCAGCACTTCCATATTCATTCCCCCAATAACATACAGGTCCTTCCTGATACTGAGTTCTGTAAAGTGTCTCAAAGCCTCCTTGTGCCCAAATTATCTGTCCTCCCTCCCACCCCACACATTTCTTTAAGTGTTATTTCCTAGCTCTTTTTCCTTCAGGTTTTTCTATCTCAGTGCATTACATACTCCACACCTGTCCTTCAGCCTCCTTGCCTCTCAGCTTCTGTCTCTTAGTTTCCCTATATTCTAGACATCTTCTCAGTCCTTAGCCAAATTTACAACTTTATTTTCCCTCACAGAAGCTGGTCTACAAACTCTGTCATTTACTCAGTAGCTGAGCATTCTCTGTTTGGCATCACCTAAGCCATTCATTGGCAGAGGCTGCACTTCCGTTAGCTCAATATCATATAGATTAGGCAGTTTATTACCTAATGCATATTCATTTAGGCTGCAATGTAAAGAAACTATTTATTGTTCATTGTATGCCCAAATGAAGCTTCCCCTTATAGTTTCCACAGCTAATGTGAATGGATTGTGGAATCTTATAATGGTTTGCCCTGCTGGTTGTGGAAGGTACAATGGTGAAAATGAAAGAGGAACCTATCATTGCTTCACACATGCACAAATGAGTTTTTAAGTCATGTTCCTGACTTCTGGCTGTTCTGAACAATTAGAAACCCCAAAATATGAACTTCAGATTTGTACCTCACTGAAGCAAACAGTAAAGATTTTGTTTAGAGTTTTGGTTGGTCATCTGTTTCCAAAACTTGGGTTTACTGAAGACATCTGTTGCATCTTCACACATAAACACACACACACGGCTACATGGTCTTTGACATCTTCACACTCCTTGTGAGAGATGATGTATAGCAATATTCATAAAAGAAGCTGTAAAACTGTCCTTCACTGCCACAGCTACAAATGAAATTGGAAAGGATATTTCTAAGAATGAAAGTGTACATAAACCCAGTAATCTCTTTCCAACTGAGGGCGGTGTGACAGAAAATGCCTACTTTGAAGTATTGAGAGAACCTATCTGGATGGAGAGTATTATAGAGTCATTCCTGGATTGTCCTGCCCCCCGCCCCCTTCTTTTTCTTTTAATGCTCTGGAAAGGAGTGAAAATTTTATTAAAGGGACCTTGGAAATTCACTTGAAGTGCATTGGGTTATTTTCCCCACAAACTCCGTATTAGATTTTCAGTGCACCTCCTTGCCCCAGGTTCCACTGCATATCAAAGAAGAATCAAGCAAATAACTAAAAGTTCACACACAACACAAAATAGCACTAGCATTATTTCATAACTTTGTGCCAAGGACTCCAGGGGAAACTTCCAACTAAGAAGATGAAGCTTTGAGGCTGAGAGTTAGCCTGGTGAGCTACCATAGTCTATGAAAGTGCAGGTCTTGGGGGTTTCATTCAGCCACAGAAAGGATTTTGATGTGCCACAACAGCCACTGTGGAATAAATACTGGCAAATACAGCCTGATAGTAAGTTTGATCCTCTTTTCTTCATTGGTTAAAAATGTATTCATTCAGTTTGATGAAAGGTGGACTGAAATGCCCTCCCAGATGTGCAGGTAGGGGGGAATGGGGGGCATTTTAAAGAATATTTGGAATTGGGTGGTGAAACTTAGCTTTCCCTTCCTGAGGAACTGCACCTGTGACTATATTTCTGAAATGTTAGGAGGGGAGGTAAGGTAAGTTGTTTCTATTCTCTCTAGCTGTGAATACTGGTGGAATAATTTAATATGAGCTGCATTTTTGCTGAGTCTGATTAATTTCAGTTGATTTTATTATTTGTGTTTGTCTTGATATTTTGATCATGAGCCACGTATTTTTTTTTGTATAAGACACAGTTAACCTCTGGTTTTAGAGTTAGCAGTTTATGTTAGGTGGATGAGACCTAGCATGGCAAGCGGGGGGGGGGATATATATCTGCTACTGGCACATAAAAGTATATACTAAAAGAGAAGCTGAAATTGCCCGTTAATAGTTAGGATGCTGTTTAAGAAGCTCAACCTATGTAATCAGTCTTTGTTTTACAAATCATACTTTGTAAGTAGGTTATTAAAGCTGCAGTCCTTTACACACTGTCCTACGAATAACTTCCATTGATCCTAAGGGTGCTTACTTCTGAGCAAACATGTGCAGGATTAATTAAATCTTGTGATTGTTTCCTTATTTCAGTGTGGCTTGAGTATCAGCAATGAGCCTTTACAAAAGAGTCAACAAAAGCTGAGCGTAGGAGTTGGTACACATGTAAAAACGGTTAAGACACAGGGAACCACTCACAGGAGTATACATTTATTGACTGTCGTGCCTTCTATTCTTTCCTAGTTGGCCTTCATTAAGTGATGCATTGACACAAACATTAACCATAGTTAACATTGACTGGATTCTGTCTTCTTAACCAGAGTTTTCTAACTAGTTTTAAACCCTGATTTCAGAAGCTTAAGAGGAAACTCGGGGTTATAGTTAATAGAAGTCAGTGTGGGCAACCATTTATATAACAAATAACTTGCATGAAGTGTGAAGGAATTTGTGTGCAAGTTGTAAGGAGCTGAAGAAGGAGCCCGTGAACCATTGCACTGCTCCTGATGTTATAAGTGCTGCTAAAAGACTCCAGTATTACATTTTATTGTTTTCTGCATCCTTTTTCTCCTTCATGCTGTGTCTGTGTGGAGCTGTCGCTGGCACTGTCTCTAACACTCACCAAATCCTTGGCAGCCTAGAAAATGATTTCCTGGTATCCCTCCTTCCTTCTGTTGAATGATTTTATGTGAGCATGTGTAAATATTTTCCGCAGCTTTTGTGTCTAGCTTTGATACTTAATATATTTGCTTGTTTTTCTTTCTATGTATGTGTGTGCTTTAAAATAAACAGGAAGGTCTAGTTATTCTTTTTAATGAAATATTTTCAATCAATAGTGATTTTCCCTCTCCCGAGCAATGTCTTTAATGACATATTTTCTGCTCTTCTAATGCTCGAGCAATTGGGAGCAAGATCAGCATAAGGCAGCTATACCATACAGTAATCACTCTTGAGTTCAATAGGGAGGTCTTTACAGACAACTTTGTTCTTTTTTCTTAACGGGATTAAGAAGATCAGCTCTTTAAATTTCTTGCATATAACAGTGACATTTCCAGGGTGTGCTTAGACCAAAGAGTTCAAAGTGAAGGAATAATAAAAAAAAAACACCACCCAAAACCGAAAAGCCAATATGACTTTGTTTTTTACCTTGCTGGAGGAGCTGTTTCTGCAAATCGTCTATAAGCTTATTGACCTGCATCTTTGACTCCTTGTTTTCTCTGGATTTGGCTGGAGTGTAGACACTGATAGAGCACTGATAGAGGTGATTGAACAGCCCCCAGCTTTGCTTGGCACAAGGCCCCACAACTCCCCCAGGATTGACATTATCTTTTTCTGACAATACTTCATGTTTCTTCGAGCTTGCACTTCCTTAATTTTATTATTTATTTTTAATTCTTCCTGGAGCCTTTATGTATGTTTTTCAAGGAAATGAAGGGCACACTAATTCTTTTTGGTAAGCAGAGATAGTGTATAATACATGATGACATGTGTTCCTCAATGGAAGGGGAAAAGGAGGAAAAGGCTAATGTATGTAATAAACAGTACTTTTAAAAGATTATCAAAGAATCATCAGCATCAAATTCCCAATGGTTTGTGCATATATTAACACTGAGGATTTGTATTGCAAACTCTATTACTTGATATATTTTGTCTGTTTATTTGATCCCCCCCCCAAAAAATGTGTACATAAGTAAACATACTGCATGTGCAGCTGGAAAACATGGTTTCCTTTGCAGTTTTCTCTACTGTTCATATGCCCAAAGAGGCAAGCCTCTGTTTAGTTTAAAAAAGTAACTTGCCTCTTCAAAACTGGGAGCTGCTATAGACATTCAAACAATTTATCTGGTTAGTAGCCAGAAAATGCAGTCTGTTTTA
The DNA here is from genome assembly GCF_965113315.1 of Podarcis vaucheri. NCBI lineage: Eukaryota > Metazoa > Chordata > Lepidosauria > Squamata > Lacertidae > Podarcis > Podarcis vaucheri. Next base: position 72,943,357 of record NC_138766.1, read on the forward strand.
AATCAGCTTTTGGAATTCATCAGAATTTGCTTCTGGTTTTCCTTGGCCAGAAGCAAATGTAAGTGAATTAAATAGAATTACAAACATACAGAGTCTAGTGTAGAACGGACTTGTTGATCTCCACATTTGAACTCAGATTGGAATTACTTCTCTATGTCAGATAGAGGGTGATTCTGGTTGTAGTTCCCTAATCTTGGATCAAGTGCTGAGTGTTACAAGATCTAGATTCTTTTCCAGATGCCCTTCTGGGTCTTCATGAGAGTTCAATGGACTCGAACTATAGAGCTAGATGTAATAAGACCTTTTACAGTGTGTGGTAATGATCCCCCTTTTTAAGACATCAGAAATGCTGAATTGGAGGTTGTTGGCATTTGTCTGTCTTGAGAGTCACTGGAGTGTGCCTGCAGGGGTGAAGTGAAAACTGCTGGAGAATCACAGCGCCTGCTGTGGCTGCAGAGACTGGTAACTCATAACTGCTGCCTCCCATGTTTGTTTTGCTTCATTAGTAGCACCAAACTGAACTCTCTGGGGCACAAGCATGGACAGTGTGTATGGCGGTCCAGGGTTGCCCAGTTGACAAGACCCCCTTCTCGGCCTTGTTGGTGTGTTCCAAAGGAAAAGCAGAGAAATACATTTGAGGTGATCTATTAATTGGATAAGGACTATAAACTAACACAACAGGAACAGAGTAACTGACTGATTTGCTCTCATCTAGCAGCCACTTTTGTACCAGGTAGTCTGTTTCCAATTTCATCCAAGAGTCAAGTATTCTTCCTTATGCTTTTGTTCTCAGTGGCTTGCTGGAGGGGAATCCTAGAATATTTTTTAATAATAACGGGGACAGCCCTGACCCAAAGAATTTGTTCATCGTAGTGTTAATACAGAACTGACTTTATCAGGGAAAATATTGTTGCATCAAATCTGTGGTGTTGGATAAATGCCCTTTATGACAGGATTACCACACAAGTTAGAATAAAAATGTAAGCAACTTTTGACCAGACATATTTATTAATGGCAGTTAATTTATTTTGATTTATTCCTCACCTCATCCCCTCAGGGTGAGTTACACTTTCAAAACGGCACCTAATCCAATAAAAATTAATTACTGGGGCAGTGTAGCTGTTGAAGGAGTTCTGAGTAGTGGTAAATATACCAAATAATATGATTCAAAGAAGCTACGTAAGCATAAAGGTGAGAGAACCAAGAGAAACTGCAGCTTTCTTTTGAGGTTTTTCCAGCTGCAGCTCCTAATTCCCAAATGTACACAGTAGTTCAACCCTAAAAATGGCTTCCCTCTTCAGCTTTCGGAAGGGCTAATCTAGTTGTGTACACGATTCTGTTCCTTGTGCAACTAGGCACATGCAGAGCTTTTTGATTCAGTGGACTTTTATTTAATAAGCAAGATCTAATCTTAGGGTTGTGGTGGAAATCCCCAAAAGTGAAACTGGGTACATTCAGGAAACTGTGAAATACTTCAGGATCAATATTAAAGATGATTTCATGTTTGGATACACTCTTCTCAAGTTCTGACGTACGGTTTTCACATAATCCCATTGGGCAGCATAATACTGGCTGCTGTCTATTCCATGGAATTTGACTGTTCTTGTTCCTCCGCCCCCCTTCTCTCTCTCTGTGTATTTGGCAGCTATAAAGCTATGTGCTTCAAGTATAAAAGCAACATACTGCTTGTCACCAGCACTTTAAAAAATGTCACTTTGTAAGTAATAAGCACCAATTACTAAGTGATAGGCGGCAGTCAGGAGAAAAGAGCAGGAAAATATGGGGTATAAATGGTGCTAAATGAGTGCAGCAGAGAACCTGCAATTCTACAGTCGTCGTCCCTTACTCCTTTTGTCCCATTTCTGTCAGATAAAGCTGGGTATGGCTAAGAAAAGAACTGACATAAAAGATTTTTTTTTTAAAAAAATAATCAATTAAATTAAAAAATAACAGAACCCCTGTTTTACTGAAATGCAGCTCAATACTACAATAATTACACCCATGGATATATTATTGGCTAACTGGATGTTTTTCTTTGAGGACTTTCCTTCTTAAATCATAGTGAATCCCATAGCTCTTAAATCAGTGGATGTAATGCTTCCTAAAAACCTAACATAGGAACATCCCTGAAATTTTTTAACCTCAAAGAGTGAGATAGGAATTATTTACATGTCTTAATTTCTCACTTAAATCTGCTTAAATCTCAATGTACTTTTCCCCACCAGGTGGTGGATCATTTGAGGAAATGATGAGGCAGCTACAGTTTTCCAATTGTGTTTTCAAGTTTCAATTTCTGATAGAGGGACTTAGAGAAACCTCCCCTTTCCCCCATTTTTTTCAATTTGATTCCAACACTGTGTTGTGAGAGCACTTCCCGCAGTTCTGTATTTCCAAACCCATTTGATAGACTTGTACATGGAGAAGGTTGTGGCAACGTTGTTTATGTTATCAGAACTGTAAATTACTTAGGCATGCCTGAGCAATTTGATATTTGTGAATTCCAGTGTGAACTGACAGAATCTGATTCTCCTAAATGACTGTGTGGTTAGATTTCCACTGACATTCCTATCTCCTGAATGTCCTGTTCAAAAATTCTATCAACATTTGTTTAAAACACATATTTTTTAAAGAAAATATGCTTGCAAGTATATATTTAAATATGCATTCATGAGAAACTTTAAAAATTAGCAAATTCACATGGATACAGGAAAGTTTTACGGGCAAATAAAAGTGTCAGACTAGAAAAAAGATTAAATTCATTCATTCCTAAAGTCCATTGCCAGAACTTTGGGCAGATTGCAAACAATAACCCATTAAAGTGAAAAATACTATGCTCCCAAGAATGTATCTGCTTTTGGTGTGTCATGATTCACTGCAAAATTAATTTGACTCTGAAGTCATGATCTGAAATACTTGCGGGGGTTCTGATAATGTCCTCTTCTTGTACTCCTGCTTCACTTGACTGTCTGTCTAAAGAGCACACCTTTTGCATTTGGGACTGAAGTTGTGTGTTTGAACACCTCCAAACTTGAGAAGTTCTCCAGACACGAAGCCAGTGTTATATAGTTCCATTCTTACAATATAAGATATGAGCTCTTTGAAATTTACATACTGATGTTGATGTGCCATATCTCACTGCAGAGGTAGCCTCTATCTTATGCTTCAATATGGCTGAATAGGTCGGAATAGAAGGAGCTGTTTTTTAATTCTCACTGAAATCAGCTGGAATATTGTCTTTTTTGCTGAGATAATGTTACACCATTGCTGATGGTCGGATGAGGTGGATTAAGTGATTTGCACCTATTGAAATCAGGCTGAAAACTGTGACAAATTTAGCATGAATCTAGCCAAATGAAAACTGGCTTCAATTTGCTTGGTTGTACTATTTAAAATTAGGTTGGAGGCTATAACTTGAGCCTTCACTGATAATTGTTTTTAAATCAGCACAAAGTATTTGTATTTTTACTGACTTAGGGCAGTAAATTTAGCAGGTACTAGGTGCTTGCATGATATTTCCTTTACTTTGGGAAAGTTATTGTTGTCTTTCATTTTTTTCCTCTTTACCATGTTCAGACTGCCAAGGATCGTTGTTCAGAGGCAGTGTAGACCTCTGAAGACCAGCTGCTGGAAATAAGCAAAAGGAGAAAGCTGTTGCCTTCATGCCCTGCTCCTTTTGTGGGCTTCCCAAACACACCTGACTTTTTTTTGTTAGAAACAGAATGCTAGATGAGATGGACCTTTGGACTGATCCAGCAGGACTCTTTTGGTTCTTATATTATTAAGGCCCGTTGTGGTTCCCTGCAGTGTGTACACATAGTATGGGCATGTAAATAGCAGCAACAAAAGGAGAGCTCTCTCATGGCGCTCCAAAATTTGATGTATTTATTTATGATGCTCTGCAGTGTCACTTTGAAACAGAGTTTCCACTGTAATTTTCTGTTTGGTGATACTGGTAATTTAGTTTTACATTTATGCTTCCTGGAAGAGTAAACTTGAACTCCATTCCAAACTTTTCACATTTCCCTCTCTTCTTGTAGGCAGCTTTCTGTTTGTAACTAGAAGTCCTTTACCGAAAGCTATCTTGTCTGATGATAAAACCATGAGTGTATGAAGCTCACACATTTTTCATCTCTTTTATGACCTTATCTTTCATGAGCGGCTTCTGTGAAGGTATCCTAACTATAGAAAGCACCTGGAAAACATATATGATATCTGTACTGTGATAAGCAGTTGTGAACAAGAAACTAGACCTGTCAGTTCTGAACTGTTCATTGTTAAAAAAAATACTTTGTAGATTTAGCCGATTGCAAAATACATTATAGGGGGACGAACAGCTGCTGTGATACTCAGTCAAGAAAGCTCAATAGTTACTATTGCATAAGAATTTTTTATGAGAGACTTACATTGAGGGGATGTGCATGGATTACTGTAGTGTGAAGAATGCCTAAATGCATGTGATTTTGTTAGGACTTCCAACTTTGTGTCTTTGGGATAGCAAAGTAGCATCCTGACCCCCCCCCAATGTGACACTTCTAATTATATGTAGGGGGGAAATTACTGCCAATGTGCAAACAATGCTATATTCTGTTATGCTGTTGGTAAGTCACAATCCCAGCTAATAGGCCACAAAGTTTACTCAGCATTTATTTTCTAAAATGTGCTAAGGTTCAAACCTATCTCCTATGGACTGCCTTCTGAGCTAGATGTAGTTCCCAACTATGAAGTAGGAATTTTTAAAGAATCTCATGGATTTCTGTTTTCTTGGTGAAAATCTGTGCTGTCCTTTTTTTCTCAGAAAACACATAATCCCCCAACTCCAAATCTTCCCCCAATCCACATCTGCATCATACAGGCCCATCATTGGTCTTACCCCCCAAATCCCCCCCAAATTAAATGTTTCTATGTTGGGGAAGGCTGATATAGACTTTTGAAGCTGTGAACAAGCTTCAAGGATTTGATTCTTATAAAGTTTTGTAGGATTAATTGACATTTTAATAACTCCTTAGATGCAAACGTGCCAGAATATTGTTATTTTTAAAAATAAGATTGTTAATTTTATTGTCCAGTAGAGAGACAGTGTGTGTGTGTGAGAGAGAGAGAGAGTGAGTGTGTAATATGCAGTTAAAATGATTAATTTCATTGTCTCGTGTTTGTGCTTTAAGATGGAGAAAGAGGGAGAAGTAGGAAGCAGAGGATGTTAATTCTGTGCATTTCCTTTGCAAATTGATAGGTGATGAAGAGGGCAGCCAAGAAGCAGCAGATTCTGATGGGGATGCACGGTTGGAGAAACCTGGACCACTTATGCTTGAAACAGAAGACTGGGATGGGCCAGGTAGGAATATATTGCTATATAGATAAATGAACAGCCAGCACTGCAAGACTCAATGCTCCCTCCACCTTGCCAATTGAACATAGCGAATGTTGCATATCGCTTTATTTTTGCAAAGACTTATCCTCGATTTTTTTATAGGTGAGTAGCAAGATAAAGGGGTTCTACAGTGGTACCTCGCAAGACGAATGCCTCGCAAGACGAAAAACGCGCAAGACGAAAGAGTTTTCCATTTTTTGAGTCGTTCCGCAAGACGAATTTCCCTATGGGCTTGCTTTGCAAGACGAAACGTCTTGCGAGTTCTTGCGAGTTTGTTTCCTTTTTCTTAAAGCCCCTAAGCCGCTAAGCCGTTAATAGCCGCTAAGCCGCTAATAGCCGTGCTTCGCAAGACGAAAAAACCGCAAGACGAAGAGACTCGCGGAACAGATTAATTTCGTCTTGCGAGGCACCACTGTACTTTTGTCTCCATGAAAAGTGGAAAACAAAAGTTTTACGTAATTGAAAACATATAGCAAAAAATTCCCTTTCCTTAGCATTTTATTAATTTATTTTTGCCAAGTAGAGATTTTGGGGTCAATACCAAAAGGCAATGACCTGTCCAATGTAGCATTAAGTAAACATCTCATTAGCGCAAGGATTTTTACTTGTGCAATGGGACTTCTCCCCCTCTCCTCCCCCTGCATGTTCCCTAATTCTGGTCCAAGGGTTCCCCCAACTCCCCAGGTGAAAGGGATGGAGATTCAAGTTGCATAAGTGGTAACCTTGCGCTGATGGGACCTGTTAGTTGGATACTGCCTCATGTGTAGTAATTCTTCCAAATGTTAGAAGAAGTGTTATACTGAAATGGTGTCTGGTTTGCACCCAACATGCACATTCTACTTTGGAAAAAGTCATGTGTGAAACATGACTCTTGAGTATAAACACACAACCCCCGGAGCCATTTTTATAATTATTGGTATGGCATTTCTGAACATGCAAAGTTGTTTACCACCCTTAGCTTATCCGGCAGCCTGAAAAATACAGTGGTGCCTCGCAAGACGAAAAGAATCCGTTCTGTGATTCTCTTCGTCTAGCGGTTTTTTCGTCTTGCAAAGCAAGCCCATTGAAGGATTAGCGGATTAGCGCTATTAGCGGCTTTTAGCGGCTTTTAGCGGCTTATCTGCTGATCGGACCAGCTGATAAGTGGCTTAGCGGCTTAGAAAAAGGGGGGGGGGAAACCAGCAGGAACTCGCAAGACATTGTCGTCTTGCGAAGCAAGCCCATAGGAAATTTGTTTTGCGAAGCACCTCCAAAACGGAAAACTCTTTCATCTAGCGAGTTTTCCGTCTTGCGAGGCATTCGTCTTGCGGGGGCCCACTGTACATTTATTTATTTAAACATTTTTATTTTATTTATTATTATTATATTTATATAACGCCCTTCATCATAAGATCTCAGGGCAGCTCACAGAATAAAATGCAGGATAAAAATAAGTAAATAATTAAAACGAAACAGCAAAGCACTCCCTTTTCACACATTTAAAAGACTGTAGAATATTAATCAACCAGAATATTAAACTAGCTTTCTTATTAGATTTTAAGGTGGTGTACAACAAAATGTAAAGGTATAGCCATCAGACACAAAATTTATGAAAATGAAATGCAGCAAAAATCTGGGAACCTAAGTAAGGTAAACCAATCTCATAAACCTGGACTGGTAGCTCATTGGCAGCCTATGTAGCTCCTTTAAGAGCTGTGTAATTTGTGCATGATAGAATATTTCAGTGATTAGCCGAGTGCTTGAGGATACAGTAATCAGTAAACTGAGCAGGGATTTAAGCTTGAGTTAGCATGCTATATCTGCTAGGGGTGTGCATTGACTCTGTGTGAGTGAGGGCCAAATAACAAGGGAAACCAGGGTGCAGAATCACCATGAGTAGTCCACTTGAGGTGGCCTATGCTGCCCATCCTAATTCTGGTCGCAGCAGTTGTGTAGGGATGAGCAACCCTATTGATTTCTTAAGACATCCCTACTCCAAGCGGTGCCTCTAGCATCAAAATTTCCATATTTGTCCAGAAGGATACAGTGGTTGATGGTATATATTGTTGTTGAGACATCAGGAAGAACCAATGTAGTCACTCTGTCTTTGCCCTTGTCTACATAGATCATCCACCAGGATGACCAAAGCAGTGACAGTACTGAACTCTTATCTGAAGGCAGATTGAAACATATCTGACCACCCATTCTGTCCTTGGTCACTGGCAGCCACATAGTTCACCCAATGAACTATGTGACTTGGCTATGGGGAGCCTAAATAAGCACTAAGTACCTCTCAAATCAATTGATCAAGGTTATCAAAACTATCATACCACAGATTCTGTCTGTATGTGTCTTTGCTTCTACGTGCATCACCATTTAGTCTAAAGGATATACTTTAGACTAGCAAGCAGTATGTGGAATGTTTTGTTAGCATTTCTTAGGGAGGGAGCTGGATTTTTTAAAAAGAGATTTCAGGTGTATTTTCCTTCCCCCTCGCCTGCAATCCTGAGCATACTTACATGAGAGTAAGTACAATTAAACTCAATGGGGCTTCCTACTGTGTAAGTATGCATAGGACTGTGGTGTTAGCAGCCACTTAGAACAGTGGCATAAAAAAATGTTATCTGGTGACTGCCAATTGTTTTCTTGAAAATGTTCTTGGAATGACACTATGTGGTGATGTAGCATTGCTTCAGAGGCATTCTGGCATAAATGTCATGACCTAAAGTCATTTCAGGAGTTTTCTGGGTGGGGTGGAGATGCATAAGCAACAACAAAAAATCATCATCAATCTTTATTACGGTCCAGAGACCCAACAAAACATTACAAATCAATACACAGTTCATACAGCCTACCTCCAGGTTAATCAAGCATTTTGTTTAGAATATAGGGCTCATTTGTTCTTGCAACCACTGATAAAAACTTTGCCACTGCCAATGTTCTAGCTTTTGTCCGGTCTTCCAGTAGGAACCTGACATAGTGAGCCTCTGATTTTCCCGGGAAAGGCACCAGCAAGGGTAGTATCAGTTCAGCCCTGGCCTGCTCATACTTCGCACAATGCAACAAAATATGATTTATGGAATCGATGTCTTGAGCACATGAGCAAAGTCTGTCCTGGTAGGGAACTCCTCTCAACCTACCATCCAGCACTGCAGAGGGGAAGACATTTAGTCTGGCTTTGGTGAAAAGCCTTAGATAGTTAGGTACTGTCAGGTTTTTTATGTAAGAACAACAACAACAAAATAGCATTTTCAACTTTGTTTTTTAAAAAGAGAAAGCATTGTCACCTCATGATATGATAAGCACATTCTGTCACACTGAGGTTCAACTGTATACACACATACCTGGAAGTAAGTACCATTGAAGCCAGTGGGGCTTACTTCTAAGTAGACATGTATAGGATCACACATTAAACAAACTTTTGGCTCAGCACAAATTTCTGTACAATCATTTCCTAGATCTTCCTTGGAGTGTACCTGTAACTTTCAAAACTCTAATGAGAAGCAGCACCAACTTGTAGAGCCTGTTTATTGCTCTTTTAAAGACACTAGCAGTACTTCCTTAAATTATTTTTTTGGCTGGAAACTAAATCGCTATTATCTAGTTTCAAACTCTGAGCTTACATTTAGAAGCACGTTGAGTTTAACAAATGGATATGGCAGCCAATGATGTTTTCAAGGACTTTTCTTATCAGTTTTCATTTGATATAAATCATTTAACACACCCTGGTCATTGACTTCAGAGTTAAGAGAGAAACCTGTGGACTGCAATCAATAAAGTGTAAGAGCTTCGTGCTTAGGCAGAAATCTAAGCTAATATTTTCTCTTACAAACAGTATAAACAGTGCAAATGCAACATGACAGAGCTGGAAAAAGGTGGCAGTTTCAGCGACATGAATAAGAATGACCCAGACAGCCATTAGCTGTAAATAATGCAAAACTTGCTTTGTGGAACAAAAAAGCGTAAAGGATTAGATTTGTTTTTCAAATGATACTGAGGCGTCTCTTCCCTTGAATGCAGTTGAGTTTTGCCTTATGTAAAGATGTCAAAATTCATTCTGTAATTATTAGCATAACTGATAGGTGTATAATGGTGACCATATTTAAACAATAATTTCCTCAGAATAGCCATGTCTAAAAATGGAGAATATTCTCTTCAAAAGGGTGAAGGAAGCCCAAACTCTTTGTAGAAATAATTTATAATGCAACAACAACATTTTCATTAAAAAGGCCTCTTATATTTCAATCACATTTTCATCCTTGCTTGACTTTGCAAATTACTGTGTTCTGTGTATGAAGAGGAGCAGAACTCCAGCAGTAATTTTCTGAAACCAGCAGGTGGAAAATATAGTGCAAACAAAAATGAAGATACAGTATATCTGATTATGATGATGTTATTTATAATGTTGTTAATGATATACAAAAATATGCCTATATTTCACACAAAGCACTGCAGCATTATGTAAAAACAAGATTTGGCACTAAAATATATTATAATATATTTCATGGAAAACATTTTAAACCAAAAAGATCTCATTAGCAATGAAACATTGTTGTTTTAGGTTACTCCTCCTGCCACCATAAATAAAATACACTTGAAAAATTCTACTTTCTATGTTACATTAACTGTACATTAACTTGTGTATAAATTTAACCTTTGGTTATCATTGTCTCCAAATGAAAATGATGTTGGAATGTATAGAAATTTTGAATCTTTTCAAGGCAAGTGGGTAAATTATATGATCTATGAATGGGGAAATTGTCTGAGTAAAGCTAGAAATTAAATATTTTTGGCTACTACCTATGCACGAAGCCATTGAGCAAACCCTCAGCATGGCATTTCATATATTACTGTCTGTGAGACTTCAGAAGCTCTGTTGCACCAGGGAAGTTAGAGTAGCCAAATTCCAGAAGAGAAAGTGGCAGTATTAACTGAGAAAGTGCCCAAAGGCCAAACAGTTTCCGCAGTTTCAGGTTGAGTGCACCTGTGACAGCATTGTCTCACTTGGCAGTATAACAAATGAACATGATCAGGAACCTTGCTTCATCAACATCTACTGTCTACAAGCCATAAAGGGAAGTGAGAAGAAAACTAACAGAGAGCTGGAGTGAACAGACGTGCTGGAGGGCTCCTATATAGAAGACCACAGGAAATTGACTCTGGAAAGGATCTGTCCCCAGATATCCTTAAATCTGTCAAAAAAATAAAAGAAGCCGCTAAGACTGCCATCTTGTGCCTTCTTGGAAATAAATCCCACTGAAATCAGTGGGGCTTACTTCTGAGTAAATGTGGATTGGAATGAACTTTCCTGCTGATTTGAATTACGTTCAATCTGAATCATTTTTCTTGAATTAAAGATTGAGGTTCTATGCAGAAGAATTATGATTTTCTGGGAATCATTTATTTATAAGAAATGCCCAGCCTAGTGAAGAATTGAACGAAACATGAGTAGACCATATTAATATTCTGATGTAAGCTGACAAATAATAGCTGGTTTTGTCATGTGTGGATTATGAAGTGTGCCATTTTAGTGAAATGTGTGCTGGTGATATCCTTCTGTGTACACTATGTACATGATTTGGGGCGGGGATTGGGTTTTAAATGTTTATTTTAATAGGTTTTCTGCAACACCCTCTCGCCCTTTATAAATTACTATTTTATTTGGTGCTATAAATGAATTCAGGGAGGGGGAAAAACAGGTAGAGTGTTTGGCGTACATTAGGATGGCTAGTTAGGAAACAGACACTGAAAATGCAGGATCTCCTTTTTACAAAATCAATCCTGAGAAGGACTTTGAGATTACAGTCCTGATTTTGTTTCCTTTTTGATTGGGGAAATGTGGTAGATATGGGATCTTGGAAAATGCTATTTGATGTAAATTAACAAAAATCCATGAAACACAGTTAACCATAGATATAGTCTGACAGTAAGAAGAATATTGTGAAGAAGCAGAGGAAATCATAGGACGGCTGTGTGTTACTCTGCCGGTGAATCGGTATTATCTCAGCTATCAGATAATGCAGTTATCATTAATTTTCACATTTGCATTTCAATCTTGGGAAGGAAATGACTCTTGCTGGATGAAGATAAGAGCTCTGTACCACTATAATGAACCATCATTTTATCCTGATGCTTTGTATCCATATGAAAATGAGGCTGGGTGTTGGTGTAGTATGTGAGGAAGTGTGTGTGTGTGTTGGGGGGGGTGTCATAGAAAAATTATAACAAAGTGCCAAAATTACTACGACTTCAGAGTCCTTTATGAAACAAGAGGCAGTCAAAATAACACCTTCTATAGTGAAGTGGATGCTGGATTAAAAGAAGAAAGCCTGACACCCCTGTTGCTGGATAAACTGGAGGAGAGGGGCAGGGTAGGGGAACCTCATTGAATCATAAACATGTAATTCCAGCTTCCATCATCTAAATGAAGTATCCCAAGAAGATAGCAGGCAATCTAATGCCCCCTTCTGCAGTTGACTGAAATGTTTTGAAGTTTTAGGGGAGCCTTATCTCACAAGGCTCCCTACAGTGAACCACCATTGGTTCTTACAAAGACAAAACTTGTTCTGTCCTTCACTCTGCATTAACAAAATATTTTGCCATAGTTTTCTTCCCTGAAACATGAGCTGGGTTCCATGAGCTGAATATTCAATGGATTGTTTTTTCTATGAAAGCCAGCATCCCATCCTATAGGATCAGTGTTTTTGAAATTCCTCCCAAGCCACAATTCTATACACAGTTACCTGGAAGCATATCCCATTGAACTGAGTGGGGCTTACTTATTAGTTCTGCTCAGAGTAGACTCATTGAAAATAATGGACATTACTAACTTGACTCCTTTAATTTCAGTGGGGCTACACCAAGTAGAACAAAATTGGATACAACCCACTGAAATTAGTCATGTCCATTGTTTTCAGTGGGTATACTCTGAGGAGCACTTACCTTGGATACAACCCAATGTATAGGATTACACTGGTTTACCACATGGGGACTGGTGTTGGAGAAGCACAACTCCCAAACTGTGTTGGTTGTGCTCATCTAGTTGTGGGGTTCTTTGGATCAAAGCTGACTTACAAATACTGTATCATGGTTATCAATTATTAGGCATTGGGTATATTATTGACTATTGGCCTAAAATGTTAATACCTTGACTTGGGAACCCAGGAATGAATGCTGGAATGAGCCATTTTGCTATTGAGGAGTGGGAGGCAGGGGCTCTGCAGAAGTCTTTCAACCCATGACAGGTTTGCCAATGGTGTTATGTCCAGATATTTGAAGAATGAGTGTACATCCAGCACATGTCATTCCACTGCAAGCCCCACCCCCCAATACCATCAACGGTGTCCTGAGATGGTGCCCTGCCTGTAGCTCCCTGTCTGCAAGTCACTGCCTGGGACCACTGCAGGGTCTGTAGTGTGCAAAGCAGGATGCTGGGTTATGAGAAAGCATCCACTACTGAAGGAAAAACTGTACTATGAAAATAGGTTGGGGTTTTTAAGAGCACTTGCATTTTGGTGGTCTGTAATTTGCTGGTTCTCTATACAGTGGAACCTCGGGTTGCGGACGTAATCCGTGATGGAGGCACGTCCACAACCCATAGCGTTCGCATCCTGAAGCGCCCGCAATTCGGCTCTTCTGCGCATGCGCAAAGCGCGATTTAGCACTTCTGCACAGGCACGAGCAGTAAAACCTGGAAGTAAGCTGTTCCGGTACTTCCGGGTTTCTCGTGGTCTGTAACCTGAAAACACGTAACCTGAAGCGTCTGTAACATGAGGTATGACTACCTCCAGTTTAGGACACGAATGCCAAACTAAGAAGAACAAAGAAAAGAAAAGAAAAGCTATGGTACATCTTAGGAAATTTCTCTTCATGTTGAAAGAAATAGCTATGATGCTGCATGTCCCAGAAAAACCAGTTTTGTACTTCTGACCTCTGACAGTGTGTATGTACAATCAGAGCATCTCTTTTCACACCCAAATGTACTTCCCTGCTATTCTCTCTTTCTGCCACAAGAGTGTTGAGGAGAATAGCATGGGTTGAGGTCAGATTACTGTGTTAGATGAACAGAATGAGCACCACAGATTCCCTGGTCAGATCCCCCCTAAGTGTGAACAGAAGGGTCAAAGTCTTTTGTGGGTAATTGTTTCTCTTATTGGACTCATAAACATAAGTGTGGCAATACAATGTAAACACATAAGCATAAGGGACAAGCTGTCAGGGGAAAATCCCATTTTTGGACATGGTACATAATATAGTAAAGACATTTAGAAGTTCAACTTTCTGTTGGCTGTGCAGTGAAGGACTTAGAGTTTGAAATTCTATTGGGAATCAACAGACATCTGCATTACAATACACTGTTTCTTGTAGTTTCATGCACCAGGGGACCCGCAGAATCTGGCAGGAAGCTTTGCACTTTTCAGCTGTCTCCACTGTATTTTGGTCATAAAGGCAATCACATACTCTGGTAATTGCATAGGACTAGGAAACAATGTCAGCTTCTGGAAGCAGATGGGTTGAGAATCAAAAGGGGCATGTAATTGGTCCACAACCATTTTGCTCTTTGTTGTGTTTTTCTCATTAATTCTGCCAAGATTATTCCTGCATAGCAACAATTTTTCTTGAACTGTTGAAGGACGGGTGTGTTAATATACTGAACAAGTATGCCCAACATGGAATCATTTAGAAGGAAAACTACAGTCCAACAAGTACATGCAAACAAAGAGTGAGCTAGGAGAATGCCAATTCTTTCTGAAATTATGTAGTGTTTCGACTGATTTCAATTATGTATCCCATGTTTTTACACATAATAATATTTTCTCTAGTGAAATTTCCTGCAGTGCTGTTGGAATCTGCCTTGCCTGCCTTTTTCTTCTCTGGACATACTAGAGCAGATGGAATAATCTAACTACAATGATTGAAACAATATATTTATTGATATTTTCACTGCAACCATTACAAATTTTATGTTCCTGTTAATTTCAAATAATACATAATTTACCAGATGCAGTGGTCAGCCAATAAATAGGATTATGGTGCATGTTATGTCTAATATTTATCATATAGGAGCTACTAAGTATCCCTCTGTTTGATAAGCTAGTTTTCAGCTTGTGAAAACAGCTGAACATGGGGTATATGTACTTAAAATGTTGACTGTATGTTTCAGTATTGGAGGAATTTAGGGTGCAATCCTATGGCAAGAACTGCAATAAGTGCAGCAGATCTCAGGTTCAGCCAGCTAATTCCTGGCTAAGCCAGGGTTACGTTCCCAGCACTGGCTCAGCCAAAGATACACCAATGTAACTTGTTCCTCATGGCTCAGCTAGGGCTCAGCTGGCTAAGCCAAACCTGACTGGGACAAGGCCAGTGTAGGTCCCCCCCACCCTAGAGGGGCATCCTGGGGGCAGGATCAAATAGAAGCAGACTTGGACTGGATCATAAGCCAGTTCAGCTCAGTCACGTGACCTGACAACCTAGTGTAGAACACTATTTTAAAGGATTGTTGTCCACCCCACCCCCTACTGGTTTAGGCAGAACAGCAGAACTGTTGCTGAATGGGGTTTGGATCTGATTTAACTTTATGTTGGCCTATCAGTTCAAAAGCACGTCAAAGTGCAAGTAGATAACTAGGTACCTCTCCGACGGGAAGGTAAATGGTGTTTCTGTGCGCTGCTCTGGTTTCGCCAGAAGCAGCTTAGTCACGCTGGCCACATGACCCGGAAAAACTGTCTGCGGACAAACGTCGGCTCCCTCGGCCCATCAAGCGAGATGAGCGCTGCAACCCCAGAGTCGTTCATGACTGGACTTAATTGTCAGGGGTCCTTTACCTTTACCTTTTAATTTATGCTGTGTTGGATTATGCCAGCTTCTTGTGCATAGGATTGCTCCATGTGCTTAGGTTTGGCAGTCTACACTTCAGTGTCTAATGCTAATGTTTTAGAATGTGCGTTTTCTTTTTCTTAATTTTTTTCCTGTGAACTGCTTTGGCATTCTCTGAATGAAAGGCAGCATACCGATGATCTGACAGTCTCAAAATGCTTCCATTTTAGGTAACTGTCAAGTGATTACTATTTCAGCTTCTTTGTGCCTGAATTTTAATGAAAAACTGGGTCTGGTGCTATGTGTTTGCATTTTCTGACAATGTACCATTAGAGCTCTTGTACCTTCCAGCTCCTATTTACTCCTTTTCCACTTCCTTTCTCCACCCAAACTTCTATGTGTCATTTCCCGTACCCTTGTACCCATTTTGCCCGGGCCCTTTTTATCCTTTCCATGTCCCACTTCTTCCTTCCTTCCTTGTAGTCCCGTCTTATATCTTTACATCCTGTGTGAAGGGTCATAGCTCAGTGGTATAGCAGCTGCTTTGCATGCTGATGGACTCAGGTTTGAACCCTGGCACCTCTAGGTAGCGCTGGAAGAGAAACCTGTCTGAAACCCCAGAGAGTCTCTGCCAATGTAGACAGTACTGAGCTAGATGGACCTGACTCAGTGTAAGGCCGCTTCCTATGCTCCTATTCACATTCCATTTTATTCCTTCTCTATATTCCAGTGTTATTCCCATTCCACTTAAACTACTAACTTTTTTTCTCAAATCTTCCAGCTGCTTTCTCATCTTCTTTCCTACTTGCTTCACTCCTTTTCTCAACAAGTTACCGGTATATCTTCCTACTTCTCCACCCCTAGTTCAGTGGTTTTCAAACATTTCCCCCTACAGACCAGTTCAAAATTGCTAAGACCACTTATTGGCTTTTCTGCCTGTTGTGGCAATTGCAGTGCCTTGTGCTAGTAGCTGTATGATTTCTAACTGCATTCTCTCTCTTTTTTTTACTATTTTTATTTCTTATATTTATTGTATCACATATTAAAATATTAAATACTAAAAGACAATATTACAAATAAAAGAAACAATAAAAATCCAATTAAAAATCAATGCACTAAACCTGCTGCTCACAGCCACTGTTCCTATTTTTCTTCATGTCATGGGCCAGCTGAATGAAGCTTATGGATCATGGGTGGTCCATGGACCACAGTTGGGAACTTCTGCCCTAGCTCCTGTCTCACACACTTTCCATCCTGCCCTTGAGCATGCTTTTACATTTTCCGCTAGTAGGCAAACCCTGATTTCCAGAAACTAATGCCAAAATCAGCTAGAGAGGGAGGCAAAGATAGATTTTCTTCTAAGATTTTTTTCAAAGAAACAAAGCTTTCTCCATTCTCTGCTTCTTCTGTAGTCATCCAGTACAGTGGTACCTCGGGTTACATATAGAATCATAGAATCATAGAGTTGGAAGAGACCACAAGGGCCATCGAGTCCAACCCCCTGCCAAGCAGGAAACACCATCAGAGCACTCCTGACATATGGTTGTCAAGCCTCTGCTTAAAGACCTCCAAAGTAGGAGACTCCACCACACTCCTTGGCAGCAAATTCCACTGTCGAACAGCTCTTACTGTCAGGAAGTTCTTCCTAATGTTTAGGTGGAATCTTCTTTCTTGTAGTTTGGATCCATTGCTCCGTGTCCGCTTCTCTGGAGCAGCAGAAAACAACCTTTCTCCCTCCTCTATGTGACATCCTTTTATATATTTGAACATGGCTATCATATCACCCCTTAACCTCCTCTTCTCCAGGCTAAACATGCCCAGCTCCCTTAGCCGTTCCTCATAAGGCATCGTTTCCAGGCCTTGGACCATTTTGGTTGCCCTCCTCTGGACACGTATGCTTCAGGTTACATACGCTTCAGGTTACAGACTCCGCTAACCCAGAAATAGTGCTTCAGGTTAAGAACTTTGCTTCAGGATAAGAACAGAAATCGGGCTCCGGCGGCACAGCGGCAGCAGGAGGCCCCATTAGCTAAAGAGCTGCTTCAGGTTAAGAACAGTTTCAGGTTAAGAACGGACCTCCGGAACGAATTAAGTACTTAACCCGAGGTACCCACTGTACAGGCAATACTCTGTAGGGGCTGTGTGATGCAGTGGTTTAGGGTGCTGAACTTGGAAGAGAAAGACATGGGTTTCAGCTCTTTGGGTTAGTAAACAAACATGGGCTTGCCATTCTCTCATAGCCTAGTTTTGCCTTACAGATCGGTCATGAAAATGATGAATAAAAATATTAGGTCATGTAATATGGAACTTCTATTCAATATGACACTATCTGGGTCCTTTGCTGGCTGAGCTTAACGCTTGCTTGAGGCATACCAGAGTTTCAGACAGCGATTGCTCAAATATGTGTATCCAACCTGAGTGCTGATTTTTTTTTTTAAGCCTATTCCAATTTTCTTTGAGTGCAATTATAACCTTTTGGGGGCAAGGAGAGCTTGGTTTCCGTTCCTCCCACACAACAGGTGATTAGAGATGTTGGAGTTAGTAGAACCAGTCATCTGTTTAATGGCATGCCAAAGAATCAAATCCTGTAGAGCCAGGGTATCCAGAGTGATGCCCTCCAGATGTTGTTGGAGTGCAATTCTCATCACCCTGATCATTGGCTGGGGCTGATGGGAGCTGTAAGTCCAACATCTGGAGCACCATGCTGCTTACCCCTGCAGATGAGTGACTGTGTTCAGATTGAAGTGTAAATGTAAATTGTTCAAAACATTTTTTGAATATGTTTGAATTTTAAAAGGGGAATGTTTACCCTGCTTTCTGTTTCAGATACAAACTACAATAAAGAACTACCTGGCAAAATGTGCCATGCTCCTTTCAAGCATCTAAACCTAGTACTTAAAGAAAGGCTTTGCTATTATTTCTCCAGAGTCTAGATGTATCATATCACTTATCTAAAGAGAGAGCTGATATATATTATAAAGAAAAATGCTGACCTAGTTAGTAAAGCTGAAACCATTCATTAATTAGAAGTCATAATTGCAATTACATGGCAAAATTAATTTATCATGAAAATAATCCTATCAGTTTTCCTTTCTGGAAAAGTGAAGTGATTTTTTTTTTTTTTTTTTAGCAAGACAGATAGCTCAAGGCTGATATTCTTGTGATGCTGCATTAAGGCTGAATGAAACAGCAAACATCATTTTCAGGGTTTGGGGCTTCTAGCACTAACAGTTTGTCTATTGTATAAGTTCCATCTCTAAATATATACAGGTCAAATGAAATATGCAGGTATGAATATGTGAATGGAAGGCGATGCCGATATATTGGGGGAAAGTAATGGAGATAACATGAGCAATTCATTTATAGTATAATGCATATAATATAGCAAATATGCTACAGCATATGAGGTGCAAAATGCTTTTTCCACCCTCAGGCTATTTAGGCTTCCTTGATATTCAAATTCTAATGTACAGTAAATGGAATTTAAGGAGGTCCACCTTGCTGGACCTCAGGCAGACTTGGAAAAGCAGCTTCTTACGGATATTATTTTATATACAGTATATATTTTCAGAGGCGTTATAGCCATGAAATACAGCCCTTTGATGACATCATAGCTGTGAAATACGACTTTATTTTGTTCATTGGTGGTCAGAATTTTGCCTTATAAGCATTACTGTAACTAAAGCATATGATACTGAATGAACTACCAAGATAAGTGTAATATCTTAATATGTTTGACCAATTTTTTATTGTGTGATGGAATAACAACAACAATAACAACAATAGATTAAAAACAATTTGTACCTTGCAGCTAGGAATCTGAAATATTTGGTGTTGTCCCAATCAAAACCCCTTAAGTTTGGTGTTTGTGTTTTCAAAAATATAATACTATACACATAAATAATCCTAAATATACCAGTTAATTAATTAATTTTCTGTACCATCCATCTGAAGATCACAGGACAGTTTACATTATAAAAACAAAAAAAATACACACCATAATAACTGCTTTTGCTTCAGCAGTTTCTCTTTGTTTATTTATTCACTATTTATTTATTATATTTGTCCCTTAAGAGAGCTTAGGGCAGGAAACAATAAAGGTACATTGTTAAAAACGGAGTTATGATAGCAGACAAGTCAGCATTAAATTATACGAATACAAGTATATATAGAAGTGATGTCACTCTTATTATACTCTTGATTTTCTTCAATGTTACAATAAACTGAGATTGAAGCTCCTTATGCAGGCTTGTATTCTCCACTACCAATGTGGATCATTACCTTTTTAATGTGCAGATACATGCAGTAGTCAGCCTTCCTTGCCGTTTAGGATATACTTAAGAATCTCCTGTAGTTAATTGTGGTGCCTATTTCACCAGCTCATTCATAATTTTGGCATATTACAGTGACTCTGTTACGTTACTTACCCTACTTGTCTGCCTTTAAAAATGTTTGTGATAGATTAAGGATTGCAACAAGGGTTTTCAAGACTTTTGTTCAGCCCTCAATATCTGTTTGTATTTCTCACATTTTGAAATTCTTTAATTGAGTTTGTGTGTATGTGCTAAGAAGTGGTGGTCATTTCTAGTCAGTTGTCTGAATTTTCTATGCAGAACAGTGCAGCTTTCCATATGGTGTTGCAGTATATGTTAGTGTAAATATATGCACGGATGGCATAAGAGTTCAATCATGGCATGTTAACATACGGAATATTCTGCTTAATAAGAACACAAATGCCAAAATGAATTTTATTATATTAAATGGAAGGTGGTTTGGAGCAAACTGCCGAATGTACTGGTGTTATATTGCTATCTCATCAAAAGGTAGCAAATGCACAAGACCTTTTTGCAGTTTTCAATTTGAAAGAAAATGATTTCATTAAAAAAAAGGAGCCATCAGTCTGGGTGTTGGAGAATGCTGGAGCCTGATGAAACCAGCTGAAGAGACAAACTGAGTGTACAGATGCAGATTAGGCTTCAGAAGATGAGGGTGTAAAAGGGATTTAATGGTAGGATGGATTATAGAAATCCTTGTAACAATGTTAAATAATTATAGTTCCAGCCGAGATCAAAGCAGTGCTGATTGAACCCCCTCTAGCTGTTAACACAGAGTATCTTGAAGAGAAGGAGAAAAAACCCTCAGAGATTGGTCAGCCTATACTGACAGTGTCCTCTGATCTATAGAAGTTCCAGCTGCATTGAAGGTACAAGTTGTGGGGGAGGGAAAGATGGAAAGAAGAACTTGTCGGTATGACTAGTATTTATTATATGCGGCTTTCTTGGGAGGATATTAAAATTAGCTTCGGTGGCTACTTGCATACTTGATTGTGGTTGCTATAAATTTAACTTTCTATGCATAGGGCAAGGGATGATAGGGGCATTAAATTGTTAAGCAGAACCTTGTTCTTCCACAAATGCCCATATAAATAAGCTCCCTGCTCCATTGCATGATTTGAGCTGTAGCACAAATGTGTATTTCTTAATGCCAGTAGTAAAAGTAACTGTGTGTAAATGTACTAAGTAAGCTGTGGCAGTGTGTGTGGTTTGGGAGCTGCACGGTCAGGGAAAAAACAATGCTGTCCAGGGCTGTAAAGACTGTGGAGAGAATAATTGGGTGCACTCTTCCCACCTTGGATCAAATCTATGCTTCCAGGTACCATGAGAAAGCTGCAGAGATAGCGCAGGATAGTGCGCACCCGTGAAATGATCTCTTTCTGTTTCTGCCTTCTGGAAGAAGGTACAGGATTATAAAGACTAGGACTAGCCGCATGAGAAACAGTTTCTACCCAAATGTGATTTTGGTTTTAAACACAGTGTAAGGAGTCTTTTGGGGACGTAGGTTAAACCACAGAGCCTAGGACTTGCTGATCAGGAGGTCAGCGGGTTGAATCCCTGCAACGGGGTGAGCTCCTGTTGCCCGGTCCCTGCTCCTGTCAACCTAGCAGTTCAAAAGCACGTCAAAGTGCAAGTAGATAAATAGGTACCGCTCCGGCGGGAAGATAAACGGCGTTTACGTGCGCTGCTCTGGTCTGCCAGAAGCGGCTTAGTCATGCTGGCCACATGACCCGGAAGCTGTCTGTGGACAAACGCCAACTCCCTCGGCCAATAAGGCGAGATGAGTGCCGCAACCCCAGAGTCGGTCACGACTGGACTTAATGGTCAGGGGTCCCTTTACTTTACCTTTAAGGAGTCTTTATGGGAGTATATTGTATTTAAAAACGGGGTATCAGAGTTTTTAGGGGGCTAACCAGGTAGGGATAGCTGGGATAGCAGGCTTGTTGGGTTTTGAATGTTTTATGTAGATTTTTCGATTTCGTTGTTCTGTATGGGACAATGACAATAAAGATTATTGTATCATATCAAAGATTATATATATATTCCTGCTTTCTTGAAGAATCCTGATAATTTCTTCATGGAACCCATTTTGGGATTGTTTCAAATCAGACTGATGAAAAATGTTGACCCCATTTTAATTTGGTTACTATGGATTAAAATTACCTGTTTTGTTTTCTATGGCAGCAGTTGTCCATGAGCTATCTAGCAATCAGGATTTTTTTTTTAAAGTTGTTTATCAGAAACCCATTAGCTATCAGGAATGATGATTGGTTTTAAAAATGACTGCTATTCATCTCACTGGGACTGGACAATAAATTCAGGAACCTGCCCTACTGATAGGTAAAACTAAAGTTAAATTGAAACCCTAGAGAAGTGCTATGGTTTTTGGAATTTGAGACTTGACATAAAAACTCCACTACAGCACTTCTTCCAAACCTTGTGCCCTATGTTTTTAACAGCATCTCTCATCATCCCTGGCCTTGGCCATCCTGGGTAGGAGTCGTAGTCCAAGGCATCTGGATGGTACCAGAGTGAAACTAAAATTGTTTTTTGTTTTTGTTTTTTGGTAAACACTTTTGGCAGCTCTCAAACTTTCCTCCTCTTGGTAATTCTTAATCAAAACCACCTGTTTATTTACATTCCTCTCAGCTAGCCAAATCTGGTAATCTGTATAATTATCCCATTAAGTGTGTGCCTTCATGATTGGTTGAGATCCCCCATATAATTAAACCAGAAAGAAGAAAGGAGAAGCTTAGCAGCAAACATGATTGAAGAAGGGAACATTTCTGCCTCAACGCTGCAGCTCTACAGGTGTGCAAACACACCTTCAAAACCAGCAGCCTTCATGTGCAGATTTTGGGAGCATGGAGAGGACATGGAAGTCCCATTCTGCCAGTAGATCCCCACCAGCACTGCATTAGATACAGCCATTAGCTTCTGCTTGAAATGTGAAACAGGCTGCTTCTCCCCATTTTGCATTTCCACTTGCCATTTTCTTGATTTTGGGGTGGTAAGGTGACTTTGGCCATTTCAGGTGCAACTTATCAGATCTTTTCAAAGATCGGTTGGACCAGCAGCCAAATTGTTAAGATTTCCAAGAATGGCATATGAATTTTAGACCTTTTGAAAGTTCAGAGTCAGGAGCAGGTCAGCAAAAAACACACACCCAATGTCACTCTTTATAAGTGCAGACTTACCATTTCTTCCCAGTAGGTCTTGCACCAATGAGGCAGATGTGGAGACTGAAGGTCCCCCCAACTTTCCACCATTCTCCGTCTTATCTCTCTTTGCTTCACCCTCTTCATTCCTCTCTGTGTTCTGGGAGACCAGAGGGAAGGGGAGCTGGTCACAGCAGGTGGGGAGACTCCCTGGCTTCTTCAGCAGCCTGCCCCCACTCCTCCTCACTTCTGCCTCATCAAAGTGTAATTACAGGTTGTAACATGGAGTAGTGATTTCTTTACCACTGATGAGCAATGACTGGAAATTTATTGAATTTCTGTCTGCTAGGTAGCTGTCAAGCCCTGACGAAAAGGGCAGGAACCATACAATGAGCACTTCTTTGAATCCTAGGAAATCCAATAATAATAATAATAATAATAATAATAATAATAATAATAATAATAATGGTATTTGGCTTACTTGGCTGAAATCCTGGGAGGACCTCTGCCAGTCAGTGTGGAACATTACTAAGCTAGATGGACCAACTGGTCTGAATTGGCATAAGCCATTTTCCTCTATTCATAAAAGAAAGGGCTTAGCTCTGAAGTAGGGCATTTGCCTTGCATGAAGAATATCTCAGGTTCACTCTCTGCTATCTCCTGTAGGGCTGGGGGAAATGCATGCCTGAAACCCTGGTGAGTCATTGCTAGTCAGTGTGTACAATATTGAGCTGGATGAACCAATAAGGCAATTTCCCAATGTTCCTATGAGTTTCGTTTTGAAAATATGATGGCAGTAAAATATAAAAATGCTAAATGTGGTGCAAGAAGGAGATGAGTGAATTAAAAAAATCTGAATTCAGTATAGTTTAAAAAAAAACAAACAAATACTCATGGACCAATCACAATATTAATATCACATCCAATTTGACCTTAAATCATTTTACAGTCATATTTCTTAATATTTATTATATTTTGTTTTCAAGTTCAGTTATTCCTTCAGGATCTGAACCCATGGGATAACTTTACTACAAGTGCAAGTGCCTCTGTTAATAATCCAGCAGTCTGTTTCAGCTCTGTTGAAAATAAAAGAATGAACATATACACAAATAAAATGTGAATTGAATACAGTGTTCCTGATTTATCTGAAAACATTGGCTAAAAGTACTTCATTTATTTTACTGGAGCAATAAAGTAACTTTACAGTTAGTAACATATAACTTACAGGAGTGACAAATTTGGTGCTTAAAAATATTTAGGTTAAAAAAACGCTGTCACTTCTAGTAAGTCATTTTTAGAGTGTAATCACTTTAATTCTCTACCTCTAATTTTATCACCATGAGACAAGCTCTCAGATGAGAGTCCCTTAACCTCCTGTGAAAAATTTCACTGCAGTTTCTTGTTGTAATTTTTAAGTAGGATGGCAGCATACTAGCTCAATTTATGTGCTGCTATACTTGCTCTAGGACTTAGGAAATACTTTAGAACAGTTTTTCTAATATTTAGTAGCTTGGCTATAATACATCTGTTAAAGTTGGCATTTTTAACATGAACATTGGATATTATGTAAATATCTTTTGTAAGCTAAAAGTGAGTTGAGGGTTCTTTTGTAGAAATTTATATTATGGGCTAGGGTGAAAAGTACCAACTCAGGGCTGCAGACACCACCAAAATAGTTGCTAATTCAGTGTGAGTATTGAGAGTGTTACCATCACTGGCTTCCATCATGACATCATTAGACTGAAAGAGGTTTTGGTTTAAAAATAATGATGCTGATCGACAGACAAGTTACCAGTTATGCAGTCAACAATGTGTGAAAAACAGCAAAGGATCCGAGGGAAGGGTGGGCTGGGGGACCACCAGTTCCACACTAGCACCTTTTATACATAAACATCCAGTGCAGTCCTGCTTTTGTACCATTTCATTTTGTTCATTATGGCATTTTAGGAAATGCTGCTGCTGGGTTATTCGCTGCCTCCCTCTTGTTCCTACACACCCATGAAATTGATCTGGGGGGAGAGAAGAGAAGTGATGCTTCTGGGTGGCAAGCTGAGATACTTTCCCTGATGGAATGATTGCCTTAGTGCAACACTGAATTCCTCCCAGAAACATGGTAGAACGGAGAAAATCAGTGTGATATGGTTACCTATGGATACAAACTTTATAGGATACAGTCATACCTCATGTTACGTCCACTTCGTGTTATGTTCTTTGAGGTTACATCTTGCGGCGACCCGGAAGTACTGGAAAGGGTTACTTCCAGGTTTTGCCGCTTGCACATGCACAGACGCACAAAATGACGTCACGTGAGCTGCAACCCGTGTGTGCGCAGACGCACCACTGTGGGTTGTGTTCCTTTCATGTTGCGAACGGTCCTCCGGAACGGATCCCATTCGCAACCAGAGGTACCACTGTAAAAGGGAAGGTCTGCTGTGGCCAGTGTTGCTCTGTACATCAGAAAGGATATAGAAATCTCAAAAGGCACAGCCTCTTCCACAAAATAGCAATACCAGACCCCAAAGGTAATGTACCACTGGGGACAAATACATGTTAAGGTTATAGTACAAAATGTAAGTTCAATAATGTGTGTGTGTGTGTGTGTGTGTGTGTGTGTGTGTGTGTGTGTGTGTGTAGTCCCTACAAAGTAAAGGGCCAGCTAATTCGGCTTCCTATAAATGGGTACAACCTAATATTAGGATTTACAAGAAGTTTAATTAGGCTTTATTTAAGAAACATTTGTAACATAATCATTTATTACTATGGGAATCATGCACTGTCAACTCCTGACAATGTGAACATCCTGAGGGATGTGTGAATTAGCTGTCTTTGCAGCTTTTATATCCCCATGGAGATATTTTCTGTTAAAACAAAACCAAGGGACAGATCTTGAGATGAAAGCAATAAATTGGTTTTGATACTGAAGCATTGATAAAGATGGACTTTATAGATCTCAAAAGCTCAAAGGGGAACATGCATAACAAAAACTAAGATTAAACCAGTGGTCTTCAATCTGTTCAGATCTGGGACCTGGTTTTAACTCTCAGTTTTATAACATGGGATTTTCAGATTCAGTTTTTTAAAACAACCATTACACTCATTGATACATACATATTAGAAAATTGCATGTAGTAGATTACTCCATCTTTTAAAAATAAAAAAATGTGCCCTAAAAGAACAGGCCTGACAATTTGATTATAACAAAATGTTTTGAAATTATTTCATAAATGAATGAAACAGCAGCTGCACATTGCTGCAACTTTCCTGAGGCCAGTCCATGAAGACCCACCAGTTAAAGACCTCTAGTTTAGACAGATGCTTTTTGTAGTGACTTCTAGGAGCAGCTATTACAGTATTCATAGAGTTACAATGAAGACTACTTTTCAGCCTATTGTATGCTACATGATTGTGCTATCATTTTCTCTCAAATCTCATTTCATTATTTGCATAAGTCATGGCTCCACAATGGCCACAAGGCACTCACATTCTTATTTGTGCACCAAATAGTATGGTAGGTAACCACATGCTAGTTATTATACTTATGTATATGTCTGTGATTATAATAGTATATTTTTACCTGCCATCAGTAGCCTCTTACAACAGTAAGTATTTCTTGCTAGCCTTGTCTAATGCGAATTGTATGCTTTCATATTCCATGGGAGAGGGAAACCCTTCTGATTATAAGAGGAGCTTCTAAGATTAATCCATATCTGTTGTCAGAAGGTTTTTATTAGAAATCAGGAAAAAGATCCAGAATGTTCACTCTGCAGTGGAAGGGCACCTTCCAGTGGTGAAAAGAACTCCAGTGCAGAAGAGTGGCTCCTGCTGGAGAAAGGGGGAAGAGGCAATTTTTGCCAAGTTCCCCTTCTTCTGTCCACAGCAGCACCTACCATGCTGTTCCTGAGGGTGCCCAGCCCTCCAGCATAGATTTGCATAGTTAGCTAGTTATGCTGGGGCTTGGAACCTACAGTAGGAGTAGTAATTGATAGCAATCTAGTTCAGTCCAGGGACAAGACAAGGCAAATCAGGTGTTGCACAGCTCCCAGTTGACCCTACTAGCTCTGGAGATTATTTTGAGGGCATGCAAAGCCCTACAGAGGAGAGAAGGGAAAGTTCTGTTCTGCTAGTGCAAGTCTGCTATGCTAGCAAAACAGGAACATTGGCTATGGCCCTAAGTTTTGGATTCCAGTGACTCTAGTCCCCAAGAGAGCTGTAAAATATAAAGGGCCTTGCAGCCTGTTCTGCAGTTGCAGGTCCTTGTGTGATTGTGAAACAAGAGAGGCTTCAGGAGAATCATCCTTAGCATGGCTGGCCCACTCATTAGACATCTGCCTCGTACAGCAGGACCCACAGGGGCAGCAAATCTGGCTTCCATGGATTGCATCCCCCACAGCAGCTGCCACTGCTTGGAGGATCCGCTGCCTCCTTGGCAGCCTTCCCCCAATGCTGTCTATAAAGCAGCCTCTTGGCAAATAGAAGGTACTTCTGATCTCCTCCCTCCCCTAGGGAGGAAAGGTCATGGGCTGCCCTCCGGGGTCTCCTGGGATCTGCACCCACCTGGTGGGATTCAGCGTGGGTCCCTTTACCCCCTGTGATGACCTTTGATTCCCACTTTGATTGTCAGGTAAGGTTGATTTGGTTCAGCTCCCCTGCCTTTCTTCCTGATGTAGATCTTGATACATCCATTCTTCCCCAGTTGGGGTGTGTGTGCCATTTTGTGGTTCATCTCATGTCCTGGGCCAGGCCTGATCCTCAGATTTCGAGGATGAGGGAAGAACCATATCCTCAGGCTAAAGGTAAAGGGACCCCTGACCATTAGGTCCAGTTGCAGACGACTCTGGGGTTGCGGTGCTCATCTCGCTTTACTGGCCAAGGGAGCCAGCATTCAGCTTCTGGGTCATGTGGCCAGCATAACTAAGCCGCTTCTGGTGAACCAGAGCAGTGCACGGAAACGCCGTTTACCTTCTCATCAGAGCGGTACCTATTTATCTACTTGCATTTTGATGTGCTTTCGAACTTCTAGGTTGGAAGGAGCAGGGACCAAGCAACGGGAACTCACCCAGTCACAGGGATTCAAACCGCCGACCTTCCGATTGGCAAGCCCTAGGGTTAGTGGTTTAGACCACAGCGCCACCCATGTCCCTTCATCCTTAGGCTAGAGCAGTGTAAAAGTGAGTGAGCTACTGGAGAATCATCTGAATATGAACATTCCTCAGGCCAGCACTGGGACCGTGAGTCAGGAGACATGAAAGAATGGCTGGAAATGTTAGCAAAGTGAAGGAGAAGGAGTGTTTTGGCAACATGGAGTGCGAGGTGTAAAGGGAAGGGGTTTGGTCAGGTGTAAAGGGAGTGAGGTTGACAAGGGTACAATGGGGAGTAGTCTCTTGTATCCCATATTCAAATTAGAGCAATTGACTTCTGAAATATACCTAAAACTGAGTTTTCCATTTATCTCCCAGAACCTGTCTTGTTAAAATGCCTGACTGCTCTTATTATCGTGGTTGGGGAGCTATAAAAACTGGTGGTAGCATAAACATCTCTTGCAAATGAGGCTATGAGGGAATATTGTGGTCAAACAAGGAACTTCATAGTCAGTAGTGCCTTAAATTCAAGCAGTAGAGCTTAGTTGAGTCCATTTTCCCAATAGCTGCATTTGGGAGTAACTATAAAACCAGAGGAAGCCTGGAGAACCCAAAATGCATTGGAACTTTGACTACTCTGTTGGATCAATAGATTTTCTTTGTACCATATACTTTTTCTTGTTCTGCTTAGTCTGTTTCCTTCTGAGGGATCAACCTGATTTCCTGCTTTTTTTTGTTTTGTTGGTGCTGTAGCAGTTGCATTGACTCCATCCTTGGCCATTGGAACTGGTTGGATTCCAGAACTCTTGGGGTTGTACTCACAAATTTTAACACTGACAATATAATTGGTGAATTATAATGGCAAGCTAACTGTGGCTATTCACACTGTGGCTTACAGGTGGCTTCTGTTGCTCCTGTGACATGGGCTCATCATGGTGTGCAAGGGCTTGTGAAGCTGAACCAGGAAGTTAAGAGTTGTATCCTGCTCTTCCCCTGTATATTATATTATATTATATTATATTATATTATATTATATTATATTATATTATATTATATTATATTATATATTATATTATATTATAATTTATAACACTTCCGTAATTTGAAATTCCCAACACAGTTCATAATACAATGGATGTGAGATTGTAGAGCTTTCTGCTCTGGGCATGTAGCAGTGTACTGAGTCAGATCATGGCAACCCAGAACTCTATACATCTTATTTGGGCATTCAGAAAGGCAAGTGTATGTATGCATGCATGCAGATCTAGTAGGTACTCATTACCCTTGCCATCAAAAGTGAAATCTGAAAAGTGGGGCACCCAGTTTTCTTGCTACTTATAACTGTGGGTACCTCCATCATAGTCTGCCCTCCATCACTGACTGGCTAATGAGGGAAAAGGAGTGGGAGTAAGCAAGCCCATTCTACTTATTCCTTTTTTACTTCCAGCTTCTTTGCAGAGAGAGTGCTGACTTGTGTCTTTTGACAACCAAAATGTGTGATTGTCTCAACATGTGTCAGTGATGGTACAAACATCATTCTGAAGTTGTGTCAAGCAAACCTTTATTTATTGCTTCAATATTTGTGAAATGCTTTCAAACAGAACCTTTCTGGGTAGTAAACAGCTTGGTAAATTTTGATTCTCAGAAGCTGGAACAACAGTTTCGTTGTCTCGGTTGAATTTGCTATCTATTTCTCTGACAAAATACCTCATGTTTGGGACAAACACAACTTTTGTCTAGATCGCCAGCTTCGGTTATCAGAAACTCAACTTGGTTGAGTTTGTTAATAATATATTTTACCTTCAGTTGGTATAGTAGCCACAAATATGAAGACCGATAGTGGGGAAAATGCAAGTTACAATCTGAAATTTGGACTCATATCCATTGTGGCAGACAAAGACCAGTTAGGATAGTTTGGGTATTTGCTGGCTATGCTTATTGAGACAACCCTTTTCCTGGAGAAGAGAATAAAGGTAAAGGGACCCCTGACGATAGGTCCATTCATGGCCGACTCTGGGGTTGCGGCACTCATCTCGCTTTATTGGCCAAGGGAGCCGGTGTACAGCTTCCGGGTCATGTGGCCAGCATGACTAAGCCGCTTCTGGCGAACCAGAGCAGTGCACGGAAACGCCGTTTACCTTCCCGCTGGAGCGGTACCTATTTATCTACTTGCACTTTGACATGCTTTCGAACTGCTAGGTTGGCAGGAGCAGGGACCGAGCAACAGAAACTCACCCCGTCGCAGGGGTTCGAACCGCCAACCTTCTGATCGGCAAGTCCTAGGCTCTGTGGTTTAACCCACAGTGCCACACTCATCCCTATGGAGAAGAGAATAGGCAACCTCAAATTATTAGCCAACTTTTACTGAACAAACCAGCTTTTAAATCTGATAATCTGCTTCTATTTTGGGATATGTTTACTTAGCAGCCTTATACATATTTGGACAGAGACTTTGTGGTCATTTTTTATTTTATTTTCTGCATTTGGAGCTCAGTAGAAGAAGTGCCTATTCTATTAGACAGTGCTATCCTTTACTATGAAGAGTTGATGGTGCAGCCTTAACCTTAATATACGTTTGGTGTGCTTACTCTTGAGTGACTATTCTTATTCCTAGCAAGGAAGAGTGGGGCTGCATAAACCCTATATATTTAAAGCACATGACTCCCCACCAAGAATCCTATGAACTTTAGTTTACCCTTCAGAGAACTATAATTTCCAATACCATTAGCAAACTATATTTTCCGGGATCCAGGAGGGATGCCATGTGCTTTAAATGTGTTTTAAATGTATGTTGTTTATGCAACTTGGTAGTCCAAAGATGATATGGTCTTTATTCCTTTCTTTTGGGTCCTATATGAGTCAGATACCAAGGAAACGTGAACACATCAACAAAATACTACAGTGATGATAAATCTGGATTTATATTTGTCTAGATCTCAAATTGTTAATAGTTTTATTGCAGGTTAATGATCTCATAATAAGATAGTGTTGTTTTATTTATTCTAAATTATAAAGTGTTATAAGGATCATTTTTATATCAAAATTTATTTATATATACTGTATATTCTGTTGGTTTAGCCGATAACTACGGTAAGTGACATACTTACATAAATGATATATAATATAATAGTATACTGCTATCATATATATTTTTATTTTCATAACTCATTTGTTATGATTCTTCACTCATTCCAGTTTTTCTTTCCTGATCTTTTGAGAATGCTTATATTTTTAATCTGAAAAGACTAGTTGATTTTTAGGAACCATTTCAGCATGCTTTGCATTCAATTGAACTAGCCTATGGAGCTTCCTGATCTGTTTCTTGCTTCCCTTCACCTCTCGGTCAAAAACTGCATCATTTCATAGTGAGAAGCATACATTAAAGTGCACAATAATAATAATAATAGTAATAATAATAAATGTTAATCAAAAACTGCATGTGTCTTTCTGATTGTGCCAGTGTTCTGGTATTCAATTATGCAATTTTCATTGGCATATTAATCATCTTTTCAACAAACAAGCCGGCGTTAATTAAAGCAAACCATGGATAAAGACATGTTGCCGGATCATCATTCCGTTTATCACAGCTCACAGGCTGGCCGTTAAGTAAATTCTGGACTGTGAGATGAATTTCAATGTTAGTCTCATCTTTTTTGGTTGGAGTTTGAATTCAACTCATCTAACAACAACAACAACGAACTTCAGGCTTCAGAAGAGAGAGATGAATTTATTTGTAATTAATGGCAGAAGAAGAAAGACAAATAGTTGTATGCCTCTAATGAGAAGTAAGGTGTTGGAACCCAATTGTTTCTGAATATTTTTTTTCTCCTCTGTCTCCTCAAATATAACATGTCCGCAAAATAGAATTCACACCCATTTTTTTTTTAATTTTGCTTGCTATATTTCTGCATTCTAACTGCACATACCCACACACATTTACTCTTACCAACCTCTGACCACTGTAAAGTTGAAAGATGTCCAATATTACATCCAAGTCCCTGTGGCATTGTTCCTACTCTCCGGTTGCATTGCTATATGAATCAAGCCATCACATAATGAGCTTCCCTTCCCAATGAGGGCTGCCACCACTAATGAAGAGTGGTGTTTCCAAATGGTACAATTATTTTCTGTGGTTTGGGCTTTCTATAGGGATGCAGCAATGTCTGAAGCTGATTTAGAATGGTCTTAGTGGCCATTTGAGGCAAAGGCTTTTTCATGAGAGTGAAGTTGAAGGGTATAGTTGTGTCGGTGGGAGAACTCCTGCCTCAGTGACTGAAAATATGAATCGGCTGTCAAGCAGGGACAATGTTGAAAGTAATTTAAAGATACAACCCTCTCTCCCCTATGTGACACCTGTCTATTCTCCAGTATCCCTTTTGGATGTTGAATGGTATGAAATTTTAAAGCTCCATTGGTAAAACTTGGGAATTTAAAAAGGCCTATTTTAGCTCCCTGAATCTTAGCACTCATGAGAGATAAGCCAGAACACAGGAAACTTGGATATTTTTTTTAAAGAATAGCAGTGAGAAATGTTAACGTATGCCATCATGAAACATAAGCACACACTTTCAGTCCATATTCATATGCTTATATTTAGCTGAATTTATCAAAAAGCAAGTAAAAGAGTTCCAGCCTTTTCTTCTCATCATCCCCATCAGCTGATCTCTTGCATCAAAAGCTCAGTGCATTGTCTTTATAATAAATCATGCCAGACCAACCTAGTCTCCTTCTTTGATAAGGTGTAACCAAATGCACAAGTAGAAAATAGAGGCTAACAGGGTAGGCAGTAGAATAGGCAAGAAGAATTTAGAGATAACAAAATGCATAACAGACTGAACATGAATCACTAATGTGATTCTGTGACTTATAAGACCAGTGCATTTAAATTGTCTTAACCAAAGCATTGTTTCAAAGTCCTGGGAAGCACTAGTAATGCTTTACACAGTACTGATCACAACCTTATTTCGGACCTATTCTTACATCATTGGAGCAGTAAGGTTTCAATGACTGGATCCAACATTGCTCCAGTAATATTACTAAAATAATTGAGGGTGGCTAGGGCATGTGAGAAGTTCTCACATCAGTTTCCCCCAGGGAGGATTTTAGCCCCACATAAGTACTGGCTTTTGCTTCAGGAAATGATAGATCTAGGGAGCTAAGACATTAGTCCATAATTATAAGAGACAGCTGCCAACTTAAAGCCAGTGATGAGTGAGTTGTCCCCACTTTGCCTCACAATTAGCTCTATTTCCTTCCGAGCCTCACCTCCAGATTTCTAAGACAGTGGTTTGGGCAAGCTTGGTTAAGCTCCCTGTAAGGTACCCCATTTGCCAGAACTTAACATTGTGAAGGGAAGGACTTGTTGAGGAGCATTTGCAGCAGTAGATAGTAGTAGTAGTAATTTGCAGTTAGTATTCATTGGTTCTAGGTATCTGGCAAATTGAATTCCCAGTGGCTTGATTCATTGCACCAAGAGGCAATGGGCAAGATCTAATGTAACATTGTTGTAGAATATGAACATCTTTGTTTTCTTTTGGCAGCCAATGATCACAGTCTGTTGATGGACCAACTGGCACCCCTTTTGGTGCACTGAGGTAACTCTCAGCCAAGAAGAGGAGTGTTGTCAGAGCAGGAAGCTATGAATGGCACTAGCCAAGAGTACCTGTTCCTCCATGTCTCTCCTCCCCCACAGGACATTGATCCTAGGATCCCAGAGTTAATTGAGGATAAAAGGAAAGTGAAAGGATCCTCCTTGGAGAAACTAAAAGGATCCAAGGCAGCCTTTCCATAGAGCACTCATAAATCCCAGCCTCCCAATTTCATTTCTCCCGTTTCCTTTTTCCCCAGGCAGCAGAACTGGCTGCAACCACATGCAAGTGCTCCAAAACATTATTCCTTGCCCTCTGAGGCTAAAACCTCTTCCAGCAGATGTTGCAGTGACAGAGTTCGTCAGTTTTCCAGTCATTCTATCTGACTGATTACTTGACTAGGAATCCCTGAAAATGAATGTATAGAGCAGTGATTCCCAATTATCTAATTACTGAGGAACCACTGTTTTTCAAAAGACAAGCCACGGACCCCCTACTTTTGAAAAAATTGATAACTCTATGGTAGTTACCTCTGCAAAGCAATTTTTTGAACAAAATGTGGGGTATCCCCTAATAAGCAAAAGATCTTAGGTATACTTTAAAAAAAAAGACTAGGGCAGAGTGATATCTGGTTTTCAACATTGTGTATGTCAGCAGCTAAACATTGCGATACTTTGATAATATCACAGTGTCTGAAATTGGAAATGTGTGCAGATGACGGAAGGAGGAGTCACAGAGATTGGGCAGGTGGAGTGCATGCAGATCGGGCGTGGGGATGAGGGAAGGAGGAGCTGCAGAGATTGGATGGGTGGGGGGAGGAGAAGAAGCGGGGTCATCTCCACCACATTGTTTGAGGGGATGGGGGAGGTGCATCAAGCTGCCGTCAATGGGGCAGCCAGCGGTGGCAGCTAGCAAAGATGCACATTCACTGTGTCTGCTGCTGCTTTCCTGCTGACTGAGAAAAGCTGTTCTGCCTCAGTGCCAGGGGGAGGTAGTGCCATGATGCCTTGAAGTGAGGGCAATGAGTTGCCCAGTTTTCCGTCAGTGTGAGGGAAGGCAGCTCGGATCAGCAGCGTTATCGCCTGAGATCATCGTGTGATATCTGCAGTGCCTTCAAATTGGCTGCCCTGTTCTCCCTCAAGTGAAGAGTGATATATTGCCGGGTCAAAATCGTTATCGCGGTGTGATTTCAAAACCAATTTTGGCCAATATATTGAAAAATTGCACAGCACTAAAACAGACCATAAAATGTGTGGTATTACTATGCAAAAATTTACAAAAAAATTGTTGGGGTGAGGCCACGGCCCCACTGGGTATGTTTTGCAGACCCTCACGTGTTCCCGGACCCCTAATGAGGAACCACCGGTATAGAGTTTAGAGTCCCTTTCTGCTTCCTTGTGGCCTCCTTTTACCTGGGCAGTTTGCTTAAGCACAGGTAACCAGCAGCGCTTCCCAGATAAACAAAAGATGCGTTGAGGGAAGTTCTAGCAGTTTTCCAGGTGATTCTTTACATGCTTTCAGCCAGGATCATGTATGCAAAAGAAGACTTCGCTGCATTACTGGTAAGCTTATCCAAGATCCTGGGAAGTTGTTCCTTTTCATGACACTAAGCTTTTTTGGGAAGCCCTGGATGCTATTCTGGGGGAAATGAAGGACTAGAAAAAGTAGACTGAAGAAAGAAGATAATCTGTTTACTGGGAACTGTCTCTTCAAAGCTCCCATATGGGGTTTTAAGATCCCGAAAGCTGCAGGAGAACCCTCCCACCCTGCTGAAAGAACTCAGGCTTCAGATAATGAATTATCTTTGCCTGCAGGAACTATAAAAGGGAAATATCGTTTTATATATCTGATGCTCAAACTGCTTCACTATTCCATACAAAATCAACACTTGGCAGGCCAAGGTGTTCTTTTCACAGGATAGGATACAAAAGACCCAGGATCTAGTAAGAACAGCTCTTGCAGCATAACTGCTTAAGTCTGATGGCTCTTCTGGGCATGTTTTGTAATACCACCTGATCCTTTGGGCAAGAGTCCTTCAGGATCCCCGATGGGAAATTTATGCTCATTGCTTCCACAATTCATTCATTCTTTTTAAAAGTGAAAATAGGTCAGAAAATACAGTGCTATGGAGAGCCTTGCAGCTACAACAGGTAGAGCAAAAAAAAATTAGTGTAGAAAGTCTGGGGTCCTAACCACAGTGTAAACAACTCAGGTAAGACACACATACCTTTCAAAACATTGGACTTTGCTTGCTCCACAGAAAGCAGCTGAAGTTTCCCTATTTTTGTAATGGGCAAACTGGTCTCCTGAAAGCAGGAGGGGATATTTGGCCCACTTCCACTGTATACTATAGTTTTGGTATATTGGCTTCCCTCTGATGGAGTTTTCGGGAGATGAGTTCTCCAAAACATTGTTCCCAATTTTAAACATTGTCACCTGCAGCATTGTGTGTGTGTGCGCGCGCGTGCGTGCGCACGTATGCACGCATGCACACACAAAACATCACTGTCTCAGTGCTTGGTGCCTTCCATCCTAGGCCATTGTTTGTAGGTACGATGAGTCTTAAAATATAGATATCTAAAATGTTTTCTGATCGTATCCTGATGAAGGTCACAAACCTAAACATCATCCCTGAAGGAGATGATCTACTTGGATCATTCAACCTTAATATGTTTCATTATTTGAAACTTCCTCTATATTTCACCGTTCTAGTCCTTAAAAAAATAATTGAAGCTACTGATGAATCTAGACCTATAGCTTCCCAAAGGGTCTTTTGTTTCTCGTTTGTGAAAATGAATAGCAATTAATCAACCATTATAATTAATAAGATAAGAGTGCATATAGTTGTCACATTATATAACAATATCCTTTCCCATATCAGAGACATTTCCACAAATCTGATATGTACCTACGGGGCAAGGGAAATGTCAAGTTTGGAAATGCCAGCCTCTAGAAATACCAAGATGATGTACATGAATGTTTTGTTGTACAGCACAGAGTGCATTACTGGTTAGAAGAGAGCGGGGGGTGGCGGCAGGAGAGAGAGATCTATTGTGTCTCTGATTTCAAGCAGCTATAGTGTGGTATTAGGGCATTACTCCAAAAAACAAAAACAAAAAAACCCTCCAATGCTAATAATGACACCACTCAATGAATGTTTGTTTATTTTTACGTGATTTTAGACTAGAATGATAGAAGATAGAAACATAAGATAGGTGTAAGTACTGATTTTTTCTGCTCTGTGTTTGGTATTGCTGTTTGCACTTAACCAAAATGACTGTAAAGTACTTTGATTGAATTATTGATCATATGATCAGGGCTGTTTGCATTACACACATTTGCAGTCATCTCACTGTGCTGGCATAAGAGTTCCGCTATTAAAAGTCACCAAAACAAAACAAAATTACACAAAGAATTAGGAACGAATAACTGAGATGAAATCTGCTACACGTTTTCAGTCTTATCCTACAACGTGCCCAGAAGAAGGCAACAATTATTTGTTTATAATTAATTTACTCATTTCCAACCCTGTCCATCATACAGCAATCCTGGGTGAGTTACATCTTCAAAATAAAGCCTCCTTTAAGTAACATTAAAATTGAGCTAATATCTTCAACATACCATACTCAATCTACAGTACTTCTAAAAAAAATAATACACCTGGTCTTGCCACCTCAGTCCTGCTCCCTACCAAATGCCCAAATGAAGATAGATAGATAGATGATAGATAGATAGATAGATAGATACACGTATTTACATTGTGCCTAATGGTAAACAAACAGTGTCAGCAGTATCTTGGGGAGGGAGGACAGTCCACAGATGGGGTGTCACCACCAAGAAGACTCTACACTGGGCTACCAATTAACATACTTCATCTTTCATCTGAGTATAAAAGTATTTTCCTTCAGATACCTGGGACTTAAGCCATTTAGTACTTTATACATCAGTGCTAACACATTGAATTATCCTCAGTAGCATATGAACAACCAGTGAAGACTCTTTAAAATTGGTGGCAAATGGTTCCAGTTGGCTGACTATCCAAACAGGTTGCCTACTTAATTCTCAGACCTGAAGGCCACCAACTTATAGCACCTCTGTCCTGTTGGGATTCAGCTTTAGTTTATTGGTCCTCATTCAGTCCCTTACTGCTTCCAGAAAACAGACAAGCACCTGCACAGAAGCTGCATGGAACTACATATAGAAGCTAAAGTTAATGAGGGACCTGGAAACTTAAGTCCTACGAGGAAAGGTTAAATGAGTTGTCTATGTTTAGCCTTGGAAACAGATGATTCAGAAACGATAGTCATCTTCAAATATTTGAGGAGCTGATATATAGATGATGAACCAAATTTATTTTCTGTTGCTCCAGAATTATGCTAAGCATTAGGAAGAATTTCCTGGTGGCACAAGCAGTTGCCTTGGAAAGTGGTAGTCTGTCCTTCATTAAGAAATCCTTAGGTAGAGGCTGGATGGCCAATTACCAGACATGCTGTCATAGCGAGTTTTCTATGCTGGTATCAGGGTTGGACTTGGAGGTCACTTCCAACTCTATGGGCAAGATCCAACTAAGTTGTTGCACAAATGGTATGAGGCCCACTTGTGCAACTGGACCTTCTTCCTCCCTGCATCCTCCAATTCCCCCTAAATCTGCTCTGGAGGGTTGGGGGAAACCCAGAACAGGTTTAGGGGATTCACAGAGGGAGGAAACAAGGGAATCCTTGTTACACAAGCAGACCTCATTCTACTTGTGCATACCCAACTTGATGTCACATTGAATTCTACCCTATGTCTCTGTAGTCCTTGAAGTTACCTCTGAGAAATTGTTCCTTCATTGTGAAAGAGTGTATCCCTCATTTCTCTTCTTAGTCTTAAAAGAAGTTAAAGAGAGTTAGCTTTGTTAAGATGATAAACAGATCAACTCAACTACTAGGGAGGAAAGTGTTTTTACATACAGTGGTGCCTTGCAAGACGAAATTAATCTGTTCCGCGAGTCTCTTCGTCTTGCGGTTTTTTCGTCTTGCGAAGCACGGCTATTAGCGGCTTAGCGGCTATTAACGGTTTAGCGGCTTAGCGGCTATTAACAGCTTAGCGGCTTAGAGGCGTTAAGAAAAAGGAAACAAACTCGCAAGAACTCGCAAGACGTTTCGTCTTGCGAAGCAAGCCCATAGGGAAATTCGTCTTGCGGAACGACTCAAAAAATGGAAAACTCTTTCGTCTTGCGCGTTTTTCGTCTTGCAAGGCATTCGTCTTGCGAGGTACCACTGTATTGGAATAATTTCTGTTCAGTATCTCTTCAAACAACATTGTGAATTATGCTGTAAAGTTGTGGGCAATTTTTGTCATATCTAAGTTCTTCTGTCATCAAAATATCTCCTGCATTGCTGACTTCTGTGCCCTAATAGCTGGTATTATCAAATAAGTAATGTGCAGTCTTGAAACTAGATTTTGGAAGGGCCTTGGACAAGACAGCCTTTCCTTAGTGGATTTACCTCCTTGCTACTGTCAACACAGCCTATCTGTTTACCCTCTGTCACTCTAGATCTAGCTTAGAAGGAGAAAACAATGCAACTGAAGGTTCTTGGGCAAGAAGCAAAAGCTAAGAGAAGGGTCACGGAACTCTGAGGATTAGCAGAGGGCCCCTTGGTGGGGTGTGGGCTGCAGCGAATGCCTGAAAATACTGGCCCCCAAAATGTTCCTTATATAAAAGGAACACAACATTGAGATGGCGTGCTCCATAGCCAACGCCAGATTCCCTTTCTGCTGAGGTTTTTGAGTGGAGGTTGCGTGGCCACCTTCCAGTATTGCTTTAGCTGAGATACCTGCTTTGCAGGGGGTTGGACCAGATGGCCTTTGGGGTCCCTTCCAGATCTCCTGTGATTTTATAGCTATGATTCCTGCATTGGAGGGTGTTGGACTAGATTACCCATGGGGTTTAATCCAGCTCTCCTATAGTTCCACGAGACTGGAAGGTGGCACTCTCTCCTTCCTTAAAGGCTTTGAAGCAGAGGTTGGGTGGCCACCTGCCAGAGCTGCTTTAGCTGAGATTCCTGGATTGCAGGAGGTTGGAAATAATAATTTATCTCCATTCATTGTCTCCCATTTGTTCTAAATCAGTAAAACTCAGCTTTTAGGGAAAAGGTTGCAACCACACAATCATTTTATTTGATACTTTTCTCTTGCTTTGGCTTTGTAATACCTCTTTTGAGATGAGATAAACACACAGCATTCTAAATGCAGGTGTGCTTTGGATTTATAAAATGGCAGTACAATAATTAGGAAAAAAACATTCAGTCTTTTGGTAATAATTCCTTACATTTTCCTTTCAAACATGTTTATAATTCAGCTTGTGTTTTTGATGGCTTCTTTATGAAGCACTGTGCTTAAGCTGAGAGAATGTCCCAGTCCACAATGTCCTACTTATATAGGGTTATAAACTAACTGTATCCTGTCAAGATTATTGCCATTTATTGCACTTTTAAAAGGTGTAGGTGAATGGTAGTTTCTTTTCTTGATGAGCAGTAATTGGGTGTTCCAGATAGAATTATCTGTTTCTTGCTTTATTTTTTAAAGAGCAAAGTCATAGTATTGAGCTTATGGATTTTAAAGAGTGCAAGTTATGTAGGCTTCAATTTATTAAAATGTAACGTACACTTAACACGTATATTTAATGAGAAACCATGCAAAATGTGGAGGAGAGATAATAAGCTTGCATGCATATTAACAAATAAGGAACTGGGAAATGAGCATCAAATTTTTAATGTTGTGAAATTTTGCAACAGCCCACTGATATAAAACGTATAAAGCAATAAAAAATCACCCATGCATGTCATGTCATCTGTGGCTTTTTTGGTATGATGCAGCTGAGCAGTGAGTATTTTCTAAAAGGAAGATAGTTGAAATATTAACTTATATTTTATCTAACATAAAGCAAATGCTCTTCCTAGTTAAAAATAACCTCCCACTTAACACACATGAATGTGTGTGAGTTTGTTGGGTAAATTAAGGTTTCCTCTGTCTGGAAGCAATTTGTGCTCTGATAGTAATGCTTCTGTGGTTTCAATAAATAAATAAAAAGCTTTATACTAGGTATTTTCATCTGAGAACTTTATAGTTGATACAGTTACTACAAAAATGTAGAACAGTATTTTCTAAATGGACTGCCTTTCAACGTTTAACATTTTAAAGTAAAGTAAAGTAAGAGGCAGTGGGTTTGTTTATTTATTTAATAAATAAGTTTGGTTTCTTATGAACTCTTGATGGTACTTCTTTAACAAAAGTACATTATTACCCACTTTTTGTGTCACTGTGATGTAGAATAAGTGTTGGACACAGGTGA
Organism: Podarcis vaucheri; assembly: GCF_965113315.1. Lineage (NCBI taxonomy): Eukaryota > Metazoa > Chordata > Lepidosauria > Squamata > Lacertidae > Podarcis > Podarcis vaucheri. The sequence continues at coordinate 72,984,014 of NC_138766.1, forward strand.
CCTGGGTTCAAATCCCTGCTCAGTTGTGAAGCTTATTGGATGACTTTGGACCAGTCACTATTTCTGAGCCTAAAGTACATTTCAAGGTTTCGTGATGGCAAAAGGGAATAATGGAGGCTTCCTTGCATATTAAATTCGTTACACACTTCTGTCTGTACCTCTTTTTGTTGTTGTTGTTGTCAAATTATGTCATTTGCTGAAGAGTATTATCATACAATTTCATTTGCTTGCATTCATTTCAGTCCATGTTGCTTTTAAAGACACAGTCATGCAATACAGAAATAATTTCACCCTTGACTCAAATAGCATTCTCCAGGGTAGAATATAACAACTTTGTACGGAGGTGGTAGAAACAAATGCCACAGAGTCCAAATTAAACCGAGGAAGACATTTTATTGAGTATAGCAACACACATTGGAATTTTGCCAGGACACAGGACTAATGCTTATTTTCACAAGAAGCATCAGCAGATCCAAGATAGTTTTACATCTTAATTTATTTTTAAAGGACCTAAGCCCAGCACATTCAGCTACATGCCTTAGTGAAGCATTATTAACTCCTTGCTGGCACACACAGGAAGAGACACCTGCTGAACCGTGCTGTCCCCACATGATAGCAAGCTTAGGCCCAGTCGTCTTGAGGAATACTGTCGCATGAGAGGTGTGCCTGACCATCTGCAGAGAATGAATCGTTTTCATTGTTCAAGCACAGCACGGCATGAATACACATTTGCAAGGTTCTGTCCCTCCTTGCCAGCTGTGCTTTATGTTTCTGAGTGTGATGTGGCAAGGGGGAGGGCTTGGTTGTGGATATTTCCAAGGGGGGAAATAAACAGTGAGCTAGCCAGCGCCTCCCAGTAAAAGCCTACTTCCCAATGAAGAGGCTTCTTCAGTTTGTAGCAGCAGAATCACAGCAGATAGAAGCACATCAGTTGTAAAGCATTGTCTGTATAGGTCTCTGTTAGGAACTATTCGTTCTTGCAGAAAACGATCTGTTTATATCCATGAAATCCCATCTCAATGACACAAACAGGCCTTTTTTAAAAAAAAATTGCTCCAGCTACAATACCAGTTTAACCAGTCGGTTGGCTCTGGCAGCGATTCCAGTTGGGAAGTTGTCTTTGTACCTCTCCAGCAGCAAAATCTTGACAGATAAGCAAAGAGGCTCGTCTGCTTGCTAGCACCACACCACCACCCCCTCTCTACTCCAGTTTAATCAGTGCTTGGCCAGTTCATAAATCAGAGTAGCGTCTGTTTTTATTTTGTTTTTATCAAAATTTATTTCTATCATTGCAACAGTTAATACTTTAATAAGGGAACTTAACTGGGAACATTAGGAAGTTAGTTAGAGACATTCTGCAGGCGCTTTTTCCCTTGTCAGTGACAAGGTAAGGTAATCCTATACACAGGCTGCTATTGTGAGATGAGAAACTGGCCTCCTTCACTGCCAGAGACCAGATGCACCTCTCTCTATCCTAATCTGTAAACGACTTAAAGGAGTCTTATCTCGGGGCTCTTCTGCTTCATTTCATGCTTGATTTACTTTAATTTGTCTGATAGGGCACAAGGATTTGGAGACGGCCCATCTTTCTGCAGAAAACGTTCAGATTTTTTTTTCCACTTGGCATTGTTGTCTTGGGGATTTTTTTTTTTACTTTTTAAAAAAAATATGGAAGAAATCTTGCTCCAGTGCAGCAAGCTGCTTGAGTGTGTTTAGATTTAAGCTACCCCAGCAGAAAAGAGTTTGTGAAGTGGTATGATTGTGTGATGTGGGCCACATTTACATTGAAATCACATTTTACGATATATCAGGACTCCTGAAGGGAAAGGTGCAGTGGAGCGCTTGTGCCCACAAGATACTTTGAAAAGCACTATATATAGTAGCAACAATTGATACGAGATTTTACAGGAGTCTTTATAAATATGTAAATGGGTGTTATCTGATTGGACTCTTTGGCTACACATCTGTACCTCAAAGGAAGTGGAGCTGTGAGAACTACTAGAAAACAGTAGTTTGCATTCTAAAGGCGTCTGAGAAATAGAAATGTCTCACAGGTTGACAGCAGGTCGGGTGGGGGGTGGTTTGCATACTTTGGAGGTAGGTTTCTTTGATGTGAAAGCGATCTCTTACTCCGAACAGAGCAGGTAGAATTACCATTAACAATTTTCACTTATTTTCTTTTCTTCTTTTTCTAATTTTTCAGCATGCTGTAGATCAGCAGCCATTGACCTTTATAATTCCTTGTTATTTCTTTAAATTGCCTGTACAATGTTGTGGTACCTGTGGGGAGGGGAGGGGGGCAGTTACCTTTAGTATTTTTTAACTTTTTTAAAGTGCTTTCACTGAGCCAAGGGACAGAAAATAAAGTCTTTGGTACATTGATCCCTTGATTGGTTATTTCCTAAATGAAAATGGAGATACTATTAAAGCACTAATAATGTTACATCTTAATAGTTGAGGAGTCAATAAATGGCTCCCATGTGCTTCATTAAAGTTCTTAATGAAGCCATTTTTGATAGCTGAACTTTACATTATCAGCTGCTTTATCTAGAGACTTTTAGGAGGAAGTAAGGCTGTAATGTGGTCTTAAGATGGTTTTTCTTTTTCACTCTGCTAACTGCGTTAGTTATTACCAAATTTATGTATTACAGTATTGTAATAAGCAGTAGAGGCTTTTTGCAGAGGCTATCACACGTAAGGACAGGAAATTATAAGTGTGTATATGGATTTATACATTTATAGCATTAAACAGGGAGAAGAGAATGGGAAGAGAGAAACATTTGATGTACTTCCAACCCAACCCTGTGCTTCCATATATGTGTGCCTATTGGGATATGGTAGCAGCTATGCCTGACCTATGTCATGACAGTGTTTTAGGATGGGTAGAGAATATATCTACTTTGAGTGTTTAAAGCTACAGTCGTGTTATTTTTTTAAAAAAGGTCTTTTCTCAACCATGTTTCCCTGGAGTTGACAAGATATTCCAAACCTCCTTCTTGTGCATCCCAATAATTTAACTCTTCCAATCATACCTGGTTTCCCTTTTGGCATTCATTCTGGGCTAATCTAATGCAAATTCATTGTTCCTTTCTCTCCTGAGAGGAAAATCAGTAAGGAGACACAGCAAGACAATAGATGCTGAATTTTTCTCTCTCACCCTCTGCACCATACTGCAATACATGAGAAGGCTTATTTTGATATATATTGATGGGGGTGAGACATGGTATTTACATGTTTCTGTTCACTTCAGTTCATGTCTCCAACACTAATGAATGTTAGAATGCCACTGCAAACTAACTCCCTGGGTTCAATGCCAGGGCTATAGCTTAGTGGTAGAGAATATTATTTGTAAGAGAAGGAGTCAATGTGGTGCCCTCCAGATGTTGTTGGACTAAACTCCCATCATGACTGGCCAACTGGACGGCACCATGTTGGCTACCCCACCTTAGGTTAAGTCTGTGGCAAATCCAATTAAAGGGGTCAGGTAATAGGTGAAAACAAACACATCTGCTTTATTGCTGCCACAAATCTGAGCTAAACGAACCAAAACTCTGACTCAAAGCAAAGTAGCCTTCATACAAAGTACTATATCAGTTTAAAAGCTGGTGACTGAGACCAGTTGGGTTATTTTATTGTTAATAGTGTTCATCCTGTGTTAGACAGGTTTGTATTACTCCTGGAAGAATGAGTTCATAGTAATGGAGCACTCCTTAGCCTCTCTTTGTCAATGGAGTTACAGGTTGCCTCTGTGGCACAGAGCTTAGGCTGCTGCGCCAGCTGTGACCTTTCCTAGAAAGAGAGAGCCTGGTCCTAATGATCTGTGTGTACTGTAAGGCCTTTCATGAAGGGTTGCCTTCGAAGATTGTTTGGAAACTGCAATTAGTCCAAAATTTAGCTGTGAGGCTCTTTAATTACTCCTGTTCTTTGCCAACTACAGTGGTTCCCTCGTCATTTCCATGTGCAATTTAAACTAGCTTTGACACCTTGATGCTATCTGAAGAACTACATTTCTCATCTGCCTGTTCACTAAGACCGTCAATGAAGGTCTTTCTTCTGGTGCCCATTACATCTGAGGAGTAATGGGTGGCTATAGAAGAAAGGGCCTATTCAGTGGTGGCATCCCAAGTTTGGAACGAACCACTTGAAATCCTGCATGTGCTGGCTCCAGCCAGTGGCCTGCCATGCAAATGAATCAGGGTCTCTGTCTATCTGTCAGCTTTTAGCATGACATCATAACAGAGTTGCCAACTTGAATAAAATGGGGGGACGGGACATGTAAGCCCCATCCTACATAATCGATCACATAACGTGGCACATACACACCATTTGATTGACAATTCCCTTCAACTTTGGAGGGGTTCGGTCCCCTCAATTGGGGGGGGGGAGCTGAAGGGACCTTGGCCCCTAGGAGTTGGCTCCTATACATCGTTAACATTAATCTAGCAATCCAAATCATGTGCCTTCTGGTGAATTTGCATAACTGGCTAGCCACGTCCTTGGAGCTGGCATATAGAGTAAGTCTCTTATACATTCTATATCCTGAAGAAGTCATGTGAATAGGCTCACATAACACTGCAAATCTAGTTCGAAACCAAACTCTAATTAGTTGCTCCTCTGTCACCCAGTTTATTCATCCGGTCAGTTCATCAGTGCCTGATAAGACCTTCTCTCTTCCACTTGTTCAAGGGAGCAGCAATATTTCCAGAAGACTATGTCAAAACTGTGGTTGACTGAAGCCACTAGGTAGCTTTTTGGAAACTATGCACATTAACACCCAGCTGCAAGCTTGTCCTTGGCCTACATTATTAGGATAACACATTCAGACATTACAGTGTCAGAAGTAAGACCTGCAGCAAAATGTAGCAGTTTGAACTGCTCCTGTTCAGTGTTCCAGTCAGCCATGCCCTCCTCCTGAATATTATATTCCATTCTCCCTCCTATCAGTTTTTCTGCAACAGTCAGTCAGCATTCTGTGCTCATTGAACATGCTCAGTTGCCCATTCGGCAGTTTTGTGGATCACACTTGCCATTAAGGAGAAACTTGAGGTTCTCAGGATAGATTTGCTTGTTGATGGATGGTGCCATTTTGGCTACTTGTGGCACTGCAATGTCTGAATGCAGTGGAACTCACAGCCTGAATGTTCAAAATAGAGTAAATTATGTATGACACAAGTGAGTACTAGTTAATTTTATGTCAATAAAATGTCCAGGAAAATGTTACTAATTTTACTTTGTGACATATTGTTGTATATCCATCATTGTGAATGTACATTTGATGGGGACTTTTTACCAAACCACAGTTGTCTCCCAGTGCTTAGCTAAACCACAGAAAATGTATGTCATGTTATTGATTGTTCTGTCTTCATTTAAATGGCACTATATATTAGTTACCAAAAGAAAAATCAGTTTATATTAGACAGCAACTTAAGGGCTTGGGTTTTGATCTAAAGCTACACATAAGGTGTTCCCATATGTGTGTTCCTTTCCATTTACTTAAATGTCAAAGAGAGCTCTAACATGCTTAGCTTGGATGCTTACAAGAAACCACCTCTGCACTGAAGCAGATGGGCAAACCCTGTATGTCCGAACAGTGCCATGTGCTCTTAGAATTCCTTTGGATTCCTTTGGATTCTTAGAATTCATTTGGAGCCAGTGTGGTGTGGTGGTTAAGAGCGGTAGTCTTGTAATCTGGGGAACCGGGTTTGAGTCTCCACTCCACCACATGCAACTGCTGGGTGACCTTGGGCCAGTCACACTTCTTTGAAATCTCTCAGCCCCACTTACCTCACAGAGTGCTTGTTGTGGGGGAGGAAGGGAAAGGAGAATGTTAGCCGCTTTGAGACTCCTTAAAGGGAGTGAAAGGCGGGATATCAAATCCAAACTCTTCTTCTTCTTCTTTGTAGTGAAATGCTGGTTAAGCTGATGAATATACGGTACTTCATTTAACTGCAAAGTGTGCTAGATAAGTCCTTTAACGGGTCACCATTTAAGTGTTCATTTTATAGTAAGGAGTTTTTATGCGGCATTCAACATCAACAAAAATCAATTAGATTTAGATGGCTAATAACAGCCTTACTCAAATGAGAATAATATTCCATTGAAGATGGCTTTTTGAGGCTCTTCCTGAATCCCAGCTTCTGTCTTTTCTTATATTTATGGTTTCACTAAAATGTTCAGGTAGAGAAATACCTGCACTCATAAATCATTGCAGATAATAGTGGTTCAGACACACACTGTCCAAGTTGATAATGGGTATCTGATCCAAAAAGGATGTCTTCCCCCCAACCCTTAAAGTTCTTTAGGCGGTGTTGGGGCAGTTAAACAAACCTTATGAAGCTTTTTTGTTTCCAATCTTATATTCACTATCAGTTTGATTAGTTGGTGCCCTTAGTGCAGAAGTGGGCAGCAGAGCAAACTACAAAGAAGCTGTTTTTCTAACTACCCAGATTACTTTCAACGAGTTTGATGGGTTTAGCTTTTGCCTATAATACTTTCTTCCTGCTTTTTGCAAACTAAATGCTATAAAGATCCCATAAGCTTATGAAATAATAGTGGAATTAAAGCAATAGAGGAGTGAATTTTTGTTAAATGGGCACTGGTGGAGCTTGGATGAAGAAAATAGTTGCCATCCTAAGTATACGTATATATTTTTCTTGATTTTATATAATGCTGGCTATGTTGTAATGCCTGTTACTTATTAGCTATGGGTATAATGTGAAACCCTCTTGAGCTATAGAAACATTGGAGTATCTGACTGTCTAACATGAACTTTGTGTAACAGAAGCTGAATAGTATTTTTATCACACACCCCTTCCCAGTTTTTAGTTTTTGCTTTGTCCTCTATAACGGATTATATGTCCTCTAGGCAAGGTCTCTTGGATGTGACTCCCATCATATGCTTAGGACTGGGAACATAAACTTACACTGATCCAGCATCATCCAATAATTCACCTATCTTGCGTGAATTCTCAGGAGCTAGCTAAGCTGATTTTACATTGTTGAGCAGCACAAACTCAGGCCAGAATCTGTCCCTTGTATATTCTTTCTTAATGCCTACCAAATCACATGGCATTTGATTTGCTAAAATTAGAGCTTTAACAACAGTAATGGTTTTTGATACAATGCTTACAAATACCACTGATTTTGTCCTTTAAAGGCCCAAACGTCTATAGTTTTACACATCTCTCATGCATGAAAAATCGAAAGTGTGTGTGTTGATTTGCTGGAAATGAGTCATGCACTGATATAATGCCGTTTCCTTTGTATTCTTATAACCACATAACTAGTATGAGTGGAGATTAAAAAGTAGGTGGAGTTGCCCTTAAAAAAGGTGTTCAAAACCGCAGAAAGCTCTTTGAAAAATTATTATTGTGAAAAGGGGAAAGTAGGAAAAAACCTGAAGAAAATACGTGCTTGCATCTAAAAATATACATGACAAAGGAAGATACTGCAGTATCCCATAAACATTTATTTTTATTTTTACATAAATTCTGAATTTGCAGGTAAAAGGGGACCACAGTTGCTTGTGCATAAAGTGCTGTATTGAATTTTTAATATCTGCCTAAAACTCAGAAAGTGTGTTATATAATGGTGTCTCGCAGATTTATTTTGCTGTGTGGATTTTGAATGCCCAGTGAACATCTAAGGAAATAAATAATTTCAGAGTAAATAATTGCATGAGTACAATTAAAGCATGACACTAGAGAAGTACACAAATAATTAGGGTTGGATCAAGACTAAGACTGCAATCCTCCCGTTACCTGGGAACAAGTCCTATTGAACTCAGTAGGCTTATTTCTGAGTAGATGTATAAGATTGTAGTTCTTAGTCATGAGAACTTAGTCAGGAGTCTGGGTCCACTCTTATAGCAGTGGACCCATGGCCCTCTGGGAGTTGTTGAACTCCTAACTCCAATCAGACTCAACCAGCGTGGCCAAAGGTCAGGATGATAAGAGCTGAAGTCCAGCAACATCTGGAGGACCACTTCCTTTATAGGACTTACAGTGAGAACTGTAAACCTTGAATTAGTCTGCACAAGATCACATCCCTCTCTCACTCATCATGGAGAGAAAGAAAAATTGAATTGGGTGGTGTCACATTTATTTGAATGTGGTCTCTGTCTTGCCACCATACTCATTCTTTCTGTGGAATCACTTGGGAGTTAGGCAGATACCAGTGAAGGTAGAGAGAAAGGAGCTTGAGGGCATTAAATCAATAGCAGATTGAGAATTTGCCATATAATATATTGCTCTGACAAGGGTTGCCACCTCTTTACATCAGTACACTTCTTTTTTCCAACCTTATATTGGTCTCTGGCTGTTCGAACTACAACTCCCATTAGCCCTGATACTCACTGTGCTGGAGGCTTTTAGAAAATATAAATCCTGCCCCACCCTTTTTTTTTAAGCCAGTGATAGCATTAAGGGAAATATTGTAATTTTTATCTTTTGAAGCAATTGATTTATCTCTGTGTTTCTTGGGCAATATTTCTGCTGGTTATCAAACTGCCTCACCCATGGGTCGTGGCAGCTCAAGCAAAAAGGGTGGCTGGGGAGGAAGTAAGTGGGATGCCATTCACATGTTTTCTGAGTAATCCACACTTTTTTTGGTAAACCTTTACACCCACATCTTGGCAGATATGTCACAGGTTTCTATAGGGTGGGGAAGAGGTTCACAGGATGATGGAGCATTAGGGAGAAGAGGAGGAAACGTGCTATATTCTGAATGTTTGGGAAAGCTTCATTCTAGAGTTGGGAAACATGAATGGATGGGGAATAACTGCACCTCAGCTCATGTTTGTCTGATATGAAGATGATTAAGTATTTACCGGAAAACCATTTGGCAGACAACTCTATAAACCAATAGGCAACAGAATGACAACCTGTATCATAGATGAAACAATATTATGCTTCTTTTCCAGATGACATCCTGCTGCTCCCATATTTTCAGAGTCATCAATCTCCATAGTAGCTTGATAGCAATCTTTTCTTCTATGTGGGAGATGCAGCCGTAGAATAATATTAGCCACACTATCATTTTTAAAGAAAGTTTCTATCTTATCTTTGCAATTATGATCCAGAAGTGTGGCATCAGCAACTTTCCAAACGTAGCATGCAGTACTTACATGAGTTAATTGCACAGTTAGGAGATAATGCAGTAGCGTTAACACGATTTACTGTGTAATTACCATTGCTTCCAATGAAATTATTGTGTAGCCGTCAACCTAGTATCTTATGTTATTTTGTGATAACTATGAAGTGATTACTGTGATTACTATTTTTTGAGAGACTGTTGATCTTTGACCAAGGTTTACTGGGCAAACTTGATGAAAGCTGAAACATAAACTTAACCTCCCTCAAAGAAAACAATTTGTAAGCTAGATATTGCCAGTCAAACCTTATGCCTCATGCTACAACTTTGCGCGGGAACTGCTCAACTCTGGCATTCTGTATGCAGGAATGGGCAGAAATAAGCCCACCACTCAATGTTTCTCAGTGATTTTCCAGTGCTTTCCCCATGTGTACTGCTTAAGAGATCCCACTGGTTCATCCAATTTATTTACTTAGTTTGATTCCTAGCCTGCTCTGTCACAAGGGATAAATTTTAAATGAGACCCATAAAATTAAATAAACATTATAAATAAGTATATAGCTTTCAGATGCAAATCAAGAGTGTTGCTGCTGAGTGTGATTCCTGGTCTTTGGTCCTAGGTTCTGATATTATTACAATTTAATGGGAATAGCAGGGGTGATGCCAATAGAAGGCCACAATTTCTGGTGTAGCACTGGCGGTGAAATCCTGAGTTTTTGTTCTCCTAGATGGGCTACCTTCTCAGACAGACTAGCCCCATCTGCCCCTGACTTCCCTCCACAGCACATGCAAAAATCACCTTCTTGACCATTGGACCTGCTGTTGGTCCTATCCACTCAATCCACTAGAGCCTGTCTTCACATGCAGGGGAAGTTCCTAACTCATGAGGGTTTGAGACCCTTTGGCTACTCTCACCTAGCCAAAGTCATTCCTGGAGTGTGGCTGCTGTCACATGCTGACAGCTTCTAGGAGCCACAGGTGAGAGCTGAGTGCCGGGTGGGGACCAAAGATGGAAAACTACCGAAGAAGGAGTATGATGTGTGCTCCGCCAGAGGTATTTCAGTTCCACTAACACTCCATACATAGTACACCAGCCTAATACCATTTATTTGTTTCTGACAGAAAGAGCTGTTCAACAGGTGGTGGATTCTCTTTCCTTGCAGGTTTTTAAGCAGAGCTTGGATGGCCATCTGTCATCTATGATTTGGCTGAGATTCTTGCATTCCACAGGGTTGGACTAGATGGGCTTGGGGTGCCCTCCAACTTTACAATTCTATGATGTTATGATTCCTTAATTTCTTAAAATATTTTTCCTTCCCTCACAAATATTTGAACGACACTTCCTTATATCATATGTACTCAGCTTCTGTAAAAATTTACTCGGCTTCTGTAAAAATTGATTTGACTAGTTGACCAATTGATCTGTGATTGATGTCAGTATTTTGCACTCCTTCCATGGTACAAATGACAGGGCGCAAAACCAGTGGGCTTATTCGCACATAGAGATGCACTGCCTAATTTTCTATATGCAAATGTGTTAAGGCTACAGGTTATTCTTGCTTTCACTCACTCAAAGGAAAGAGTGGATAAACCAGAAGTAGCTGTAGAACTGGCTGCTGTAGGGATACTTCACAGCCTACTCCTGCCACAGTGACACTGGTGAGATGTCCTTATATGTGAAATTGGCTTCTGCTGCATTTCTCATCCAGATCTCTCTAGTAATTAGGACAACATGTGCAGTGTGGGAGTGCAGCTGTATGACTTTTTTCAGAGCAAGAGTGATAAAACCATCTTCTGAGGTGCCAGGGTAACTGATGGACCCTCCTTACTATAACAAGACCATGAGGTGATCACAAGGCTTTCACATTTTATTGTTGATTTATTTATAAAACCTACTAACCACTTCCTACGCAAAATAGCTGGGTCAAACAATAAAATTCAGATACATACTGAAATCCCTCACACATTTACATAACCTTTTTATAAACAACCATCAATCAAAAATGCTAAAATAGAGTAGAACAAGTCAAGTGCAGAGTGCAGGAAACACAAAATTCAAGGGAAGGGAAGGGAAGGGAAGGGAAGGAAAGGAAAGGAAAGGAAAGGAAAGGAAAGGAAAGGAAAGGAAAGGAAAGGAAAGGAAAGGAAAGGAAGAAAGATCACTTGGTGTTGAAAACTAGAAAGTGTTGGTGCTGATTTTTTTCTGCGGGGAAAAGGAGTTTCAGAATTTGAGAAGGGGGGCTTCTTTGAGAATGTCTGGTATTCCCAGTAAATGTGACACCCATCAGAGTATATCTCTACTTGGTCCTACTATTGTTTGTGACGTATTAGCATATAAGAAGTCAGAGAATGAGGTCAGCTTACTTTTCTATATTTACTGATCATAATATATAATATTAAATGGATAAATACAGCTCCCTGCACTTAGAACTCTCCGTTGGGGGGGGTGGCTATTGTGGGGGGTGGGGCTGTCATGATGAGCTTCTGTCCTTCAGAAGTAACCACTACACCACTGGGTACCCAGCACTTCCATGGCAGTGGCTGCAGTTCATTAATGTTATCATGCTGCACCCAACTTTTTAAATTTTGTAATAATGTAGACTTGATACTGAGTTTTTCCTGTCTATCAGAAATTTCAGTTGCTTGGGGAAACATGTACATCCTACTATCCTCATTAGACATTTTAGGATTATTTTAGCAATATGAACTTATAATAGTTATATGTATATCAGCCTACATATTTCTGATTGTATTTTGTATGAAGGAAAACCCTGCATACCTCTCACAGTATCAGTAAAATAGAGGAAATGCAAGCAGGACAAATCAGACTACAGTCCAGGATGTATCCAAAGGTATAAAGAAAACCTTTATTTCAGAAACTTTCTTTAGTTTGCCTCTCTTTTGAAGAGTATGCCAAGTAAGAAATGCTATAAGTCAAGTACTGTGCCTTTCTTCAACATTACAGGATTTTCTTTCCACCTCAGTTTTTGATTGTATCTGTGATCAAAGGGAAATATATACTGTTTGTATGCTTCTTCTTTACTTGAGAATGGAAGCTGTGGTGGAGAGATGAGGTTTGACCCGGAGGGTGTATGAGTGCCCTTGTGTGGTTGCCTGGAAACTCAGGCCCACACAAGTGTCAACTTTCTTTCATGGCTTTAAAGGAAGGCCGTGCCTCATAGAGAGCTTTATTCTTGGAGGTGGGGGGAAGGTCCTTATGTGTTTTAAAACAAGTGTCTCACCGGCAGATAATAGTGGAGTTGGGGGTTATAAATGATGCATTTTGCTCACTTCACCCTGATAATGGCACAAGGGGAAAAAAGTTCATTGCTCTCTTATCAAAATACTGTGACATTTCTCCTTCAACTGTAAAATTTCATATCACATTCCTCTGCTGCAACCGCAACCAAATTTTCTCGATTGTAAAGACTACGTAATCTCTCATCAAAAAGTGCATTTTCCTCACTTTCCTGCTTCTTGTAACTTAACCAGAAAGTTGCTGAAATCACTGCTTTTTGTTCTGCTATAGATGATTCATAGTTTATTTCTTTTATTACACTAACCACAAATAATGGGTATTAGCCTTCAAAATGAATTTAGGAATTGTGACAGTAATCCTTTGGAAAGAATGTCAGTCAAAAGGGTTCTAGGGCAGATATGAGAAGGGGAAAAAAATACTAAGCTATGTTCATGGACCTGCTATTTGGCACAGTGTGTGATGATACATTTTTCACTAAAGCCTAATGTCTACCATAAGGCTTGAGAAAAATAAGTAATATTAATCAGGAGTTTGTCTAGGCTATATGTAAAGAACACTACAATCCATATAAGTTGAAGTTTGTGTTTACATAATGTACCTTCCATTACATCTATGCATTTTTGAACAGACTGTTTATAATGGTGACACAGGAGTCTTGTTGGTGGATAGTATTATTTAAACAGTTACCTAAAAATACTAGTGCCTATATTTAGACATTGTAACTGGGAAATAACTTGAAATAGTCAACAGATTTTTAATATAGGACTTAGTGCATGGACCTCTGTGCATGACTTTAGAAATGATGTGGAATTGTATAATTGCCCTAGACCATCTGAACCTCCTTGAATGTGCCTTCATCTAGCTCATTAGAAAAAGAGTGAGTTTGGATCTAGAAGACCCAAGTTCAGATACTATCTCTGCCATGGACTTCTGATGTTACCCTGGGAAACTTTTAAATATATTTTAGCCTTGATTAACCTTCTGTGAAATGAAAATGTCAATGAACCTCACAAGATTGTTGTGAAGTTCGCATCTTTTCATTAGCCACTTACTGTACATAGTGAAAGGTGCTATATAAATTGCAAGTAAAAATGGAACAGGTCCTTTTGAAAATGTGCACATGTTTTTAATAGCATGATGTTCTTTAGCACTATATTAAGATTTTGAGATGCAGGGATCTGAGAAGCACTGGCACAAGAGCACTGATGTCAGGTTCAGCACTAGCATCAATACTGGGGGGTCTTTTTTGTTACACATGCAATAGACTATCATTCACGATGCCACTCACTGGACTTGCACCTGACACTTTGGAACAATGTTTTCCTACAAGGAACCTGTGCTTGGATGATGGGGGATGGGAATGTTGGATGGAGTGATTATTATTCCATGTTTCTTTGGCAGCTAACAGATTGAGGTTGAATCCTGACAAGACAGAAGTACTGTTTTTTGGGGATGGGGCAGGCGGGTGTGGGGGACTCCCTGGTCCTGAATGGGACAACTGTGCCCCTGAAGGACCAGGTGCGCAGCCCGGGAGTCATTTTGGACTCACAGCTGTCCATTGAGGCACAGGTCAATTCTGTGTCCAGGGCAGCTGTCTACCAACTTCATCTGGTACACAGGCTGAGACCCTACCTGCCCGTGGACTGTCTTGCCAGAGTGGTGCATGCTCTAGTTATCTCCCGCTTGGACTACTGAAATGGGCTCTACGTGGGGCTACCTTTGAAGGTGACCCGGAAACTGCAATTAATCCAGAATGCGGCAGCTAGACAGGTGACTGGGAGTGGCTGGCAAGACGATATAACACCGGTCTTGAAAGACCTACACTGGCTCCCAGTATGTTTCTGGGCACAATTCAAAGTGTTGGTGCTGACCCTTGAAGCCCTAAACAGCCTTGGCCCAGTATACCTGAAGGAGTGTCTCCACCCCCATCGTTCAACCCAGGCATTGAGGTCCAGCTCTAAGGACCTTCTGGCAGTTCCCTCGCTGCGAGAAGTGAAGTTACAGGGAACCAGGCAGAGAGCCTTCTCAGTAGTGACGCCCACCCTGTGGAACGCCCTCCCATCAGATGTCAAAGGAATAAACAACTATCTGACATTTAGAAGACATCTGAAGGCAGCCCTGTGTAGGGAAGTTTTTTTAAATGATGTTTTAATGTATTTTTAATCTCCTGTTAGAAGCCGTCCAGAGTGGCTGGGGAAACCAGATGGGTGGGGTATAAGTAAATAATAATAATAATAATAATAATAATAATAATAATAATAATAATAATAATGAATAGAAGGTTTATAAAAAACCATTGGGGAGTCTTTTCCTAATAGCAGTGAACAAAATAACTCCTGCTGCCTGAGGCTGGAGTTACATAAGCTGAGGCTATGTGAAGTTTCCCCTTTGCTTCACACAAGAGGTTTACTAAACAAAACTATTCACAAAGGAGAAGTAAAAATCTTGTGTTATAAAATTGGGTTTCATGCTGCTCATGCCCATCCACATTTACTCATAAGTTCCATTAATTCCAATGGAATCTCTTCCCAAGTGTGTGCACATAAAATTGCAACCTTTGATATGTAGATACCTCACATCCAAGTGTGTCTCACAGTCCATAAGGTACCTCTGAGTCCACCCCTGTATGTTGGGCTAATGATCTAGCATGCTATCTGTGCATAGAAACAGCTGTTGAATGTATCTCTCCCTTGCTAGTCTAGGGTGGTTGTGTGTTGAAACACCACCAGAACCAAATCTGTCACTTTATATTCATATTGGTAATATCTGAGATACTGTACTATATGTATTTCCACACACCTGGTTGAATATGCTTTATGACTACAACAGATTGAGAAGTTTTTTATTGCCATGCAGACAGTATAATAATATTTCTTCTCAGTGAAATAATGATTTTGTCAGACACTTGGTATCTTGTTTTGTAATGTGTTTCAACTGAGCACTATTTATGCCAAGCTCTGGACTGTTGACAGAAATGTGAGAAGATACATCTTGTTCCCTATGTAGGTCCTCACAGCTTTGGGAATAAGTGATTGCTGACACAGTAGGAACATTCTCTGGTAGGAAGTGGCTACCAATGCAAAAATAAATAATTGTATCGCTTCCCCCTTCCAGGCCTTCTGTGTACAATAAGAAAAGCTATTAGGAAATAAGTGCCAAACATTAATTTTGAACTTGTTCAGCTTCCATATCGATGGCATTTCTTCCCCATAGCTCAACAGTAGACCAGATGGTTCGTTTGCACAATACCCTTGGTATTAAAAGGATCTCAGCCAGCAGGAGTTGGACAGACCTCTGCTTTAGACCTTAGAAAGTTGCTGTTGGCAATGGTGTAAATGAACCAGTGTTTCGATTTATTATAAGGCAGCTTTTTGTGTTCCTAGTGTTGTTTTGCTGCTGAGTTAATATATCATAGGATGGTGCACCGGAGATCATATAATCATTGAAGCTGTACAAGACCATCTGGGGAACCCTCTGTCCTAATACAAGATATCCTGTATCTTGTAGGGGAAATGTTCAGTGTCCTTACATTTCTGTAAATCACATTTCTGGAGGCAGTAATGCTTCTGAATACCAGTTGCTGAAGGCCATAAAGGGGGAGAGTGTTATTGTACACAGATCCCACTTGACGGTTTCCCACAGGCATCTGTTGGGTCACAGTGAGACTCTTCTTATGTTCACCTTTGTATTGAAACCCTTCAATAATATAACTCTCAGGTAGCTTATTACATTGTGAAAAAGCTTTCAGGAAGATTGGCCTTGACGTCTTAAGGCAAATAGTGCATGAAGCTGCAGTATACTAAGTCAGACCACTGGTTCTTTGGCCCAGTATTGTCTACTGGGCAATTCTGGCCCAGAATATCCCACTACTATGTCTTTTCCAATCCCCGTACCAGAAGCCCTTTAACTGGAGGTGTTTGAATGTGGTGTCACATCCATGTAAAGCATGTGCTCTACATAATGGTTGACTTGTGTGAAGTCCTTTCTTTCTCTACGTTGTCTACCAAACTGAACTCAAAGCAGTCGCCAGTTTAATCTACAGAGTTCCAGAAAGGAGAGGTGACAAAAGATGCTTCTGTCTTAAGTGAATTGGCAAGGCATCATCGATATATAGTAGCCCCTGAACACAGTCCGTTCTAATGCTAAATTTATACCTGGTTGATATTTGCTAGTTGCAAAATCATGCAAATTTTTGGTGTGAAATACTAAAAACAATTTAAGAAATTAGAAGCAATTAATTTATATTTGTGCAACAGGTAATATTATATGCCTGAGAAAACGTGTGGGAAAGGAAAATAAGGTGTTGGTGGGACAGTATGATTGCTGATAGTTATTGCTGCAGAAACCTAGAAGTCACAAAACTGTCAATTGAGGACTGGTGCAAATAAAAACGGAATGTTACGATTGTGTGTTAACTAATCTCTATTGTTAAAGACAGGGAGGCACAGGAAAAAAGGCAATGATCACTTTTTGGGAAAACAGAACACATTTGCACTTTATTAAAATAATGGTAATTCCCATGAGAATATGCAGTCGTACAGCCTGTGGCCTAGTTTGTATGTCACATTAAACCATAGTTAAAAGCTGGTGCATGCTGCTCAGATTGCAAGTGCTTCATTTCTGCCCTGTTCCTGCTGCTGTAAGTGCTGCCTGGAAATGAGCCAGGATTTGATTTGTCATTACATCCTCCAAATAAACAGTGAGCGGTAAACCAAGAGGAAATGTTGGTTACCACCCAAGGTTGATTGAGAAATAAATAAATCACAAGTCTGCGTTTGGATGTAATGACAAGCCAGACCATGGCTTGTTTTCTGGCAGCACAGGAGCAGCAGATCATTGTGCATTCACGTTAAACCATGGTTTAATGTTTCAGTTACAGATAGGTAGCCGTGTTGGTCTGCCATAAAATAAAAAAATTCCTTCCAGTAGCACCTTAAAGACCAACTAAGTTAGTTCTTGGTATGAGCTTTCGTGTGCATGCACACTTCTTCAGATACACAGTGTATCTGAAGAAGTGTGCATGCACACGAAAGCTCATACCAAGAACTACGGTAACTTAGTTGGTCTTTAAGGTGCTACTGGTAGGAATTTTTTTATTTTGACCATGGTTTAATGTGACATGCAAACCAGGCCACTGTCAGTAAAGAAAGAGTAAGAGATCATTTTATAACTCATATGCACATTTGGCTGGTTGGGTTATTTCATTGCTTTTCTTCTTTTTTCATATCTTACCTATTAATAGTATATATTGGTAAATGCTTATTTTTTATTTTGTTGATATACTGCATAAAGAGTTATGATACCATATTGGGTTATACAAAGTAACTTTTGTTGTAGAGGGGTACGGGTAGAAGGATAGCTAGGAACAGACACTGTGGTTGAAACTGATTGTCACCAAATTCCCAAAAATTGAACACAACTTTTTGTTAGTTACCATGTGTAATTGTAAACTACGTATGTGTTACTTCAATGTCAAATAAAATAACAGTTATTTTCAGTACATATGTAGAACATTTCAAGACTTTTGTAGAACATTTAACACACCTTATAGTACACCTAAGAGAAAGAAGTGAGAGGAGTATATATATATATATATATATATATATATATATATATATATATATTAAACGAAGGTAATGAACTCTAGTTTCAAAATGACCCTGTCTATGTTTAGGAAAGTTTTGAATGTTTGATGATTTTTAATATTTTGTTGGAAGCCGCTCAGAGTGGCTGGGGAATAAATATGTTGTTGTTGTTGTTGTTGTTGTTGTTGTTGTTGTTGTTGTTGTTGTTGTTGTTGTTCTAATATCCAAATCATTGTTTGAACATAGTTTCAGGGTGCTGTTAATTATATATATATATATATATATATATATATATATATATATATATATATATATATATAATATATATATGCTTTCGTAGATTTTCACGGGTACAGGAATGCAGGTTTTGGTGTCTTCGGGTGTCTTCCCGTGTAAGAGTCGGGGTGTCTGTGCGACGTTTCGACGAGGTCTCACTCGTCATCTTCAGGCTGGTGCTTTCGGCTTCTTGTTACTTGCTCCTGTTCTCCGCAGCTGACCTTGCTGGCTTAGCGGGGGTCGCCCCGCCTCTCCATTAAGAAAAGCAGCCAGTGACAAGGCGGCAGGGAACCCTATCCCCAGCGCCGTTCGAACGTTTTTCGAACGGCGCTGGGGATAGGGTTCCCTGCCGCCTTGTCACTGGCTGCTTTTCTTAATGGAGAGGCGGGGCGACCCCCGCTAAGCCAGCAAGGTCAGCTGCGGAGAACAGGAGCAAGTAACAAGAAGCCGAAAGCACCAGCCTGAAGATGACGAGTGAGACCTCGTCGAAACGTCGCACAGACACCCCGACTCTTACACGGGAAGACACCCGAAGACACCAAAACCTGCATATATATATATATATATATATATATATATATATATATGAGAGAGAGAGAGATATATAGGTTCTCAAAATAGCTAACAGAACCAACAGTCAGGAGCATGAAGTGTCTTTGCATTTATCAGGGGGGGAAATCTCAGCAGAAAGGGACATTAATCAGGGGCAGCTGCTCCTCTGCTGAGGAAAGGAGCAAAGCAAAGAGCTGATGACGATCTTATCAGGAGTGGGGGTTGGGAACCTCTTCAGTAATATCATCAGCTTGAACTTTCCAAGTCTGGCATTTCAGTATCATCTGTATTTGTTATGAGAATGGGTAGGCTTGGGGGCTAGTGTAGAATGGGAGAAGGGAAGAGAGAGCATTTGAAAAAGGCTGCACAAACTGCATGTAACGGGATAAAGCAACTACTGGGCCTGCTAGGTCTGTGCAGTGTCACAATATAATTGGGAGTCTTTTCCGTCATTTTTGAAGTATCAGGTTAACCCTCTCAGGAGGAACGAGAGTGAGAACCCAACCACTCTAGATACCTTCCGCTGCATGCCAGGATATTTTCTTCAGGTTTCCTCACCATCCACTCAGTAAGCAAAGCAGTAAATGGCAGGTGGACAGGAGACAGGAGATCAGGCCTGCAAAGCAATCTAGTGAGCATTGTACCTTGCATATAAATTCACTCTATTGTCAGATCCAGTATGTTGAGGGTAAGGCAAAGGTGCCAGGGGTTAAATCTGGGATTTTCTGCATGGAAAGCAAGCGCTCTGTCAGTGAACTATGGCTCTTCAAAATTGCAACTGGTTATACTCCCAGGACTTTCTCCTATAATAGCCAAGCAATTTGTAGTTTTGTAGAGCCTACTGAGGTTTGTATTGTAGATGTTTCACTAACCATGTGTTAGCAAGAGTTGGGTGTCAAAATGCCCTTTGTTGAGTTGACTTATAATCTATGAAACTAACTCAGAATTGAGATTGCCCTTGCCAGATGTAATTGTGGGATGTGCAAGTAGTCTAGAAAAGAGAACATCAGAATATGAGCTAGTTGGATCAGGGTAATTGCCTATCTAGTCCAGCATCCTGCTCTCCCAGTGGCCAACCAGATGCCTATGAGAAGCTCAAAAGCAAGATTCTTACTACTTATGATTTCTAGCAGCTGGTATTCACGGGCATTCTGCCTCTGAGAGAGCATAGCCATCATGGCTAGTAGGAAAACAAGGCAAGCAGGAAAACAAGGCAAGAGTTTGTATCTCCATTGACTGCAATAACTTATGTTTTAGAATTGTTTGTTTAAGTTCTTCCCTTGGTTGGTTCTTTATACTTTATGAAGAAAATGTATATTTGTTGTGAATCATTTTGAACTCAACTTTGTTGTTGGAAAATCGACATGCAATTATTATTACGTTAAATCAAAATAAGTCCTTTCTGGGGGTGTCCATTGGACTTGAGTGGGAGACAATAATGATCTATCCTTGTGTAGGTTTCTCTTGTCATAGCACAGTCCGGTGCATATTGTGTAGAAGCATGTCCTGCATTATTGTAGCATTATTCGTATGCTGGGTGTCTTCATATTCCTAGTTAACTCAAAGAGGCTTTTTGTATTTGCCTTCAGTGGAATAAGAAATACACCTGTTGTGAATAATGCGAGAAGGGCTCTGTCAACTGCAACCTTACATGATAGGCATTAATTTAATCTTTGTGCTTTCAATCTACTTCTGCCAAAGGACTTTGCTGTTAGTGCAGCATCTTTTAAATAGCAACTGTGTAATAAAATAAATGCTTGGTGATTTTAGCTCTTGGCCTCTACGGACTTTGACACAAGAAATGGAACTCTTAAGATCTTCCCTTACTACATATTTCCTTGAACTAAAAATATACTTCTTTAATTTTTCAAACTTGAGCATAAATACCAACATTAAAAAAATATTCTGAGTACACTGATAGCTAATATTATTTAACATAGAAAGTTGGCTTGTTTTAGGAGCTTTTTTTATTTTAAAAATGCACAAAATCTGTGATAATCCATGCTTGAACTGACTGAATTTCATAGTCTGAGTATTTATAATGCAGAGAAGTGCAATATATGGTCATTTCTTTACTTCAGGGCCTCGATTCTATATGCATTTAAATAAAGAAGTTTATTGTGATAAATTGTGTTTAGGACAGTAAGCTCAACTGCATTTTCTTGACCAATCGGTTTTAGGAAACTCTCCTAAAGAAGTGTCATTTACTTGTCTTTTCCCATAGTTAAATGTTTGTTTGTTTGTTTTTAATCATTTTTATTAAGTTTCCCATTTTAACAATCCAATCAAATCACATTAAATGTTCCAAATTATACAAATACATATCAAATAGTCCAAATATTCTGCCTAAATTATAATTTATTTGTTGGGACTTCCCATGCTTCAACAGTTAAATGTTGAGCATGAAGGGCATGAATGTACATCATTGGATATTTCTTTGCTTGATTCGTCCCAAGTGCTTGATGACTGAATATGAACTGGCTCCATTGAATATGAGTTGATGTGAGATGATATCTGCAATATAAGATATGTGATGGCTCATTCTTACATCCAGCTTATGAAGTGACTGCCTCTAAGGGTTAAGCCATACTTCCTTTCGTGCTGTTCTTTCTAGGCACAGGTTCAGGATTTTCATATCCATGTCTGAGTGGTTCTTTTGTGGAATCTGTGGAAACCCCAATGGCCATTTGCTCTGAACGTGGGTTTTCCCGGGGAAAGTACCAGGACATTTAAAAACCCGCTCAGACATGGACCTAGAAACCCAATCCTGTGTCTAGTAAATAGAGCTATCCTGGCACACATCTATTCACCGCTTAGGAAAATGCCTGGATATTTGCTTTCACTCAAATGGCTGTTTGGCACAATTTGAACTCTGTTGTGAACTTTTCTTGCAGCACTTTCAAATTTGGTGGATGTTTAAAGGCTTATAAGCTCTCTGTACGTATTAATAGTTCTAAAGCCTTGCTGTAGCACAGATTTTATTTTCACTTCATATTATTCTCAGTTGCTCATACAGAACCTCTGCCTTTTTTGCTGGGGAGAAATCAGGAACCGGAAGCCATAACTGGTGAATACAGTCACAGTAAGACATGAAGACCATCCGCCATTGATAGTTGAAGCCTTGGCTTTGCATTCAGCGATTCAGTTATTTGACAATGCCCAAGCCCAATTTTCCTTATTACTTGTGACTGTCATTCTACAGGTTTTAAGTTGATCAATGTCATTTTATTATAAAACCAATAAAATGTTCTACCCCAAAAAAGTAAGGGGGGAATCTCCATAATTTAAGTTATTGCTTTCTTTGCTACAACAAATCTTGTGTCACCTTTGCATTGGAACTTGTTATAGAAAAGCCAATAAACTCAGCCCTTAAAGTTGCTAGTTTCTCAGTTCTGTGGAATTCTGATTGAATCCTGTGAAAGGAGAATGTTACTGTTTTTGCCACCTCTATTATGTTATCTGTTCCAGCACAATTACACACTAATTTGGGGCTCTTTGTGTTTGGCTAATAGCTTCTGATTCAAGGCTGTCACACAGTACCTCTTGTTCATGAACTTCTAATTCTGCCTGCCAGTAGCCCTAGCATTTACCTATGGAGCACATTTTTTCTTTGACCAGATGCTCGTCAGGGTAAAATCACTAGGAGACTATCAATAGATGATGCCATCTACTAGTAATACATGCCAACTACTAGAGATACATCTCTACAAAGATCACAATTATCAATAGTGTAGGGTAGTGTAGGGTAGTGTGGTTTGTTGTGTGTGTGTGGTTGTTTTTTGTAAGTTTGCTTATCCCCACAATAAATGTAGTTGTCAGCAGGATAAGTTCAAGCAACGGATAAGGTCACAATTTCATTTAGTGACAACATCCTACAAAGCAAACTTACAAGGTTCGATTTATTAAAGAGTCAGAAGGGATAAGATCACTGAATGGCCAGTCTGATTTATCTGGGTTTGACTGCAGTATTTGAAAAGAGAATGCCATATTTCAAGTTTATGCTCTGAACCATAGTATAATGTGGCTCAAAGAGTTGACTGCTGTGGGGCAGTGGGGAATAGAGTGAAGGTGGCAACTGGTGGGATATTTTGAAGAGCTAGCCTAGCAAGGCAAGTCTGTAGAGGGTCACTTCACAGAATGAAATGCCTGTTTCAAGAAAGCCTCGCAGAAGCATAAATGAAGTAATATTTACTGTATGCAAATCTGACATGGCTTTTAAGTGCTGCAATGATTTACGGTAATCTAAAACTTACTTTCAGCAGAAAAACTTAATCTGTTACTGCAGTACAAAAATAATTTCTGTTGTGCTTACTTTAATCGGAGTCACCATTTATTGCTGAATCTATCAAACATGGATAAATGGCTATTGTCTATCCTCATTCTACAAATTATTGTTAGATACTTCAATGTGATACCTGGCATTTTGTGAAAAGAAGTGAGGAGGGATATATGTATGCAGTATAATTCTTATATATACCATAGAAGCACAGGAAAGAATTTGCTACAATTGAAGCCTTGCATTCTGGCCCAGTATCTACCAAGGTGGGCTGATTATCTTAAAAGCCATGGGATGTTTTGTAGCTGAGCTAGTGATCCATGACTTGGGGCTTCTTTTACAGTGCAGCTATCATAAGTCTTTGAGTAATCACAGACTTTAAAAGTATGCTATATCAACAAGATAAGAGGAACAGCCCACAGCACTAGCAGCATTATCTTTTACCAAAATTGATTAGCGTGTACTATGGGTCTCACATATTTTGCACAAACGGCACTCAGCAAGCTCAAAATATTTATGGTCTTGAAGAATGTGAGCAGGGGAAAAAAACTTTGCTGTGAAGTCTTCAGCTGAAATGAAACATCCATGATCCCAGTTTTATAATTAATTTATTTTCAAAAAATGCACGTAAGATTGCAGCCTAGGAACGGTAAGTGTATTCTGACTCCTGCTGGGGTGAATATATCCCCCACCCCTTTAAAATATGGCGGTGATCTTCCTTTAAAATATGAGTTGGTGGAGCTGCCTTCTTCTTCCTGTTTCTCTAACCGGAAGCATGACTCATTTGTCTATTTTTTGAGACAGAATATTCCTGGGAACATTGTTGTCCCAGATACATAGCTGGAGTGGCTGCACTGCCATTTGAAGCACTGCTTACTAAAGGCCCTTGGGCACCTCATATCTTAAAGTAAGGCTGCTACCACCCCAGGAATCTTTAAAGTTTTCTCCCCCTCAGTAGATTAACATAGTTGGACTCAGTGGCGTAGCGTGGGGGGTGCAGGGGGGGCCGGCCGCACCGGGCGCAACATCTGGGGGTTAGGGTTAGGGGGCGCAAATCCACGGGTTAGGGGGCGCAAATTACTTGCCTTGCCCCGGGTGCTGACAACCCACGCTACGCCACTGGTTGGACTTGGTCATTCCAACCCTACACTGAATACACTATAGTAGTATCTTCCCATTTGCTTCCTCTATTTCAATAATGCATTGATTTCCTCTAGAAATTCAGTGCAGGGATAGCAAAAACAACAATGTAGTTTCCTAAATGTATTCATTCGCCTTCTTTGAAGGAGAAAATGAAACCCTGTGGAAAATCAGGAAATTTCCATACATTTGCCTGATTCCTTGAACTTGAAAATAAGACATATAGTTTCAAAATCTTGCTTCATAATATTCTACCAGATTTCATGGTATGTCAGGCACTGTATTGAATAGTTGGGTGTTAGGGCATGGAGGGCATTGGACGGTGATTACTTTAAGTTAGATTGAGACATCCTCATTGGGTGCTGTAATTTCCCAGTTTTAACTCTTTTATGCCAAAGGTAACTGAATGCTGGTTAACAGTTTGCCAGTCAGCTGAATCCTGCTTACACAATAATGTTCTTGT
Organism: Podarcis vaucheri; assembly: GCF_965113315.1. Lineage (NCBI taxonomy): Eukaryota > Metazoa > Chordata > Lepidosauria > Squamata > Lacertidae > Podarcis > Podarcis vaucheri. The sequence goes on from NC_138766.1 coordinate 73,008,655, forward strand.
GGGGAGGGGGGCAGTTAAAATTTTATGTCAAGGGAAGGATTTCTGCTTAACACTGAAGGCAGTAGCACATTTGTCTCTTCTATTATTGCAACTTTGATGCAAATTCATGTTGTCCGATGTAAGAGGTCTAATGTAATAATGAAAAAGATGCCTGGAATTGCTGAAATCTAAGAGTGCAGAATCATCAGTTGCAGTGAAACCTATTTTTGAGCTATTAAATCGGTGACAATAAAAGGAGAATTGTAGCATATATGGTGACTAATTCAGTAGTAAAATTGAATGAAGAACAGAAATACTCTTATTGGCTGCTTTTGGCTGCTCTGTATCTTGCCTAAGCATCCTTGAAATGGTGCTATTAATGACTGTTCCCTGTTTAAAAAAGAATACTATCGTTCTGTGCAACTGGGAACTTTGGTTATCACTGAATGATCTGCCCTAAGTTTGTCGTTCTTAATCCATTAAAAGACAGGCCTGCTTGTAAATCCACAGGTATAGATAAGGAGTCACTGTTTGACTGAGTCTGAACCCTTTTCAAATGAAAAATGTCAGTGGCAGAAAGGGAGGCTGAATTATTTTTTTAAAGGGTTTTCAAAGATTCTCATGATTCCTAGTATCAGTTAAATGTGACATGTCCATAGACATACTTGCTTTTTAATGTGTTAAAGCAGACAAATACTGCTGGTTTCATCTTTAGGCAGAAGAAATCATTGCTCTACATACACATGTACGTATAATTTTCTGTAAAAAAAATTAGGCTAAATTCAAATCAAGTTCTGAAGAAAAATTAGGACAGGTGTTTGTCCTAAATTACCCCTTTTATTTTTTGTGAAACTTTAAAGGTTGGGGAGCATAAATGTAAAATACTATTGATGGCAGTATTCTTATTCTTATTCTTGTGTGTGCAATGGCTGTTTGCTAAAACACAATAAACCGAACTGAACTGAATTCCTTGTGTAAAGTGTACATAGCCCCTTTAGCTATTTTTCACATCCTTTTGCAAAGGGTGCAAAACTGCTTGCAAGGGTGTAGACTTGGAGGGTGAGGAGAGGAAATGGGTCACTACTGCTGAAGCAACTGTGTCAGTGTTCCCTGGCTCCAATACAGTGTAGCCTAATAGACTACTTTGAATGTACATTTACATTGTTCCTCAGTCACACATAACTATGCGAGGGGTGGGTTTTTTCCTTCAAAGAAAAGCTGAATTAATACATTTAGGAAACTACATTGCTATTTTTGCTATCCCTGCACTGATCAAGCTTGATCAAGGTAAAAGTCTTGCTGAGCAAAGCTGGTAGGCAGTGAAAGCACCAGTGCACTCTGTGGCAAGTTGGAGAGCATCAAGCTGGTTGCCTCAGCAATAAGGGTGTATTTTCCCCAATCCAAGGAGAGAGAGGGCAATGATGGAGCTTCATTTTGCCAGTGACATCACCAGATTGTTAAAATATGATTAGTTTTGTGATGCTATGATGTCATCGCATTCACTTTCTGATCCCTGATTGGCTGCGATGACACAGTGCAGAAACTCTAGAAGATACTGAAACGGCAGTATCTTGGAACTCTGAACAGTCATGGAAAAAATGTGAAAGATCAGTAAGGCAGAGTATTTACTTGAGGGGCTTTTTATACACCCCAAGCCCACATTTTCCGTGGAAAATGTTTAGGTGTGAAAGCACAGCACTGTTCAGAACACTTGCTAATTCATTTTGATTTTGCTCAGTCTGTGAGCTTTTTGTGAAAATACAAGTTGAATTTAAATAATACTTACTTAAATGGCTTCTAGTACACACATTGCTTTTTAGATATGTCTGAAACTATCACCACATTAGATGATTTTTATTCTTCACAGATCCTTAGCCAGTATATATCAGTATAACTTCACACACAATGATTATGCAGATTTAAAGTATCTGAGAAAGCATGTCTAATTTTCAGTGGGCTATTTTTGGAATTTGCAAAATCAAAAATGAGATTTTAGAGGGTTTGGAACACATGCAGACTGCCATGCTCATTTTGAACTCTCAGTTTACCCTGTATGTTAGAATTGGTTCAGATATTGGTTGGCATAAACTTTGAGGGAGGCTCCATTGGCTGGAAGTTTCTACTGTGTTGCAAAAAAGAAAGAAAGAAAAAAGGTACTAATGAGAGATTGCGGACACTTGCGGACTGACTCTGGGGTGGCGGCGCTCATCTCGCTTTATTGGCAGAGGGAGTCGGTGTACAGCTTCCGGGTCATGTGGCCAGCATGACTAAGCCGCTTCTGGAGAACCAGAGCAGCGCACGGAAACGCCGTTTACCTTCCCGCCGGAGCGGTACCTATTTATCTACTTGCACTTTGACGTGCTTTCGAACTGCTAGGTTGGCAGGAGCAGGGACTGAGCAATGGGAGCCCACTCCGTCATGGGGATTCGAACCGCTGACCTTCTGATCGGCAAGTCCTAGGCTCTGTGGTTTAACCCACAGTGCCACCCGCGTCCCTTGCGATTTGCAGTAGTGCATTTTAATTATTGTTATTAGCTACTTTGTTTTTAGCATACTGTATTTTACAATTTATATTTTAAATGTTGTAATCTGCCTTGATTCCCAACTTGGGAGACAGGCAGGCAATGAATGAATGAATGAATGAATGAATGAATGAATGAATGTGCTGTTGGGTGCCCTTTGGCAGCAGCACCCTATGCTCTTGCTCCACCCAGTTTTTCCTAAGGGAAAGGCTAGGTGGACTAGGGCAAGATGCACGTGCACCAGACGCTGAAGGCCAGAGGAAATTTGGTGAAAAGCTGGATTTGTCATGCATACTAGGGTTCCCCGACCCAATGGTAAAGGTTCACCTAAGATTTACTGCACGGCAAGGAAGACTTAACTACTTTATGCTCTCAGAAGAAAGTAAGCTAGGCAAATCCCTTTTGACAATATAAAAGATAGGTTCCCCAAAATGAAGGCAAGGAAGAAGTCATTCAAGCAAACTACCTTTTTAAGTATAAAGTGATTCATTATTATTGTAATAAAGGACGCTTTGTTTGAGTTATGCAAATGTTTGATGGTTTCTGCTCTTAATATTAGTTTTTGAAAAACCTTTATAAATACAATGATGATTCATAATTTCCTGAGATTGTAAAATATTCCTTTTGCGTTTCATTAAAGTAGGTTAGGTAAAGTAGATACATTCATTAATAAATATGCACTGAAATATGCTGTTATCTACTGACAGAATTTTTGAGGGGATATGCAGGAGGAGGGCCTCAAGACATAGTCCTCCATAGCCCCGGACCCAAGATTATGTCTCTGTGGTCCTGACAATGTTGGCTGGGCTTATGAGGGTTAGGGTTCAACAACATCTGGAGGACCGCCGATTCCCCATCCCCAATTTAGGTGGAGGTACTCTAAGCAATGGGCTTTTTGTTTGTTTGTTTCTCAGGAGAATTAGAGGTGTTCCAGAGGGATGGAGAGCGCAAGATCCAGAGTCGGCAACAACTTCCAGTTGGAACAACATGGGGACCATTTGCTGGGAAGATGGATTTGAATAACAACACAATGGTATGTTAATATGATACTGAACACTGAAGTACTATTTCCTGTGTTTTTTTTAAAGCTGCAATTTGCTACTAAAGAGATGTCCAAAGAATAGAAGAAGGTGGACTGTGAAAGAAATTCTATTGCTAACTTTCATTATTAGTGCAATTCAGATTTTTTCTGTGGAAGCCTCTATGGTATATTTATTTAAACGTATATACACCAGCCTTCATGATCTAAGTCCCAGGGCAGTTCACAATGACATGAAACACAGGAAACCATTACAGTATAATAAATCAGTGGTGTAAAAGCAGCAGGTAAAACAGCTTGAACAATACTAAAACACATGGCTAGCAGAATTTTAAAATGCGTGGGATGAATAAAGTAGTTTTCTGAGAGGCTAAAAGATAACAATGTTAGCACAGGCAAGCCTCCCCCTTGTTAACATCTGCAGTTGCCCTTTGATGAAGGCGTAGGAAGGAGGGCCTTAGCTTGGGATGGGGGAGAATTTGGATTCAGTTTGCATTTAAAGGGGAGCTTACCTAATTTGCACTTTCCAAAACAATACACAAACTGAAACACAGCCATCCTTCGAAATTTGCACTTCTATGAATTTTGGAATGCAGGACTCTGGACAAGCAGTGTGTACAATGGGTAAATTGTGCATAAAAATGCATATATTGGGCAAAAGAACATACAGAAATGCTTTATATAAGGGGCAGTAGCTTTCAAAAATATGTATATTAGGCAAAATTGTACACAGGCATGTATATTAAAATAAATTGGGGAGGAAGCTCATGAATTTTTATGAGGACTTTTATTTATGATTGGAAAAATGAAACATTGAAAGAATCCAAAACTGACAGATTTGCCCATCCCTAGCCTCAACAGATGATCTTAAGATGGATCTCAAGACGGTACACCTACTTGACCAAGCAGGACTAAATGTCCAGGGACCTAAGCAACTTAGTGACCAGCCCTATTTTCCTCTGTACCTAAGAGGGCTCTGAGGCCTGAGTATTCACATGTATAGATAGCTTCATGCAGGTATGCTGGCTTGGCCCGTGACTATAGGTGCTAGGGCCACAGATGTCGCAGGGCGTGCTGACGTCGCAAACACATACCCACCTACCCCACAGCATGTCCGCACGCCCACCACCACAATTTGTGGGTGCCTGGCCCCTTCATGAGAAATGTTGTGAGTGCTTGAGCAACCTGGGGCCTGGGGAGCTGGTGCCTATGGCTTCGTGGGTCTACGTTCCAGGTTCAACTCATTAAGGTCCTCTAGCCATTGAGTTCTTGTCAGTTAAGTTATTCTGGGCATAATCCATATGTCTTCTGTTCTTAATAACATATGTTATTTTATTTCTCCAGTACTATATGGTAATCATTCATAGCGCAAGACATCAATTTAATAACAATTTGCCAACTCATATTAGCTGGAAGTAAAGAAATAACTGTTATTCATTTATTTTGTCATATTGATGGGTGTGCTGCTTTCTATATTAACTCCAGTGAAATCAAAGGCACATAGATTTTTAAGAAAGTTTTCTATCACTATAATAAAGGAATTATAACATAGGCAACATATTATGGTGTGATGTATTTGTTCAGTGGGGTTAGACTAGGAATAGTATTTTGTGACTTGATTTAATTATGTTTTGTTTTTTAAAGTTTTTTTTAGGGCTGAACCAGAATGAGAAGGGGGTTACAGTTAATTAAAAACTTTGCATTCCCCTATATACTCTCTGCATTTTGAGAACTGAGACTGGGTTATGGGATGAAAATGTTTGATCATCCAGAATGAAGGGAGAAAGCATTTCCCTCAGATTTGTCTTAGTGATATAGTCACATAGCAACTTCTGGTTGGAAATAATATGACATTAGCATGTAATCCACAACTGAATCAATTTCTATGACTTCCTGTTGTTGTATCAGTAATAGCTACTGTTCTTTTAAATGGTTGCAAACAGGTATACAGTGTGTAAAGAAAGGCAAACTAGGGATATTTCCTGAAAATTTCTACATCAACATCCCTGCATTTTCCTTCAAAATATTTGTGTGCCAAATTTTGGCACAGTCCTGGATGTATTTGCATTGGTGTCTTTCTGACTTCTCCCATTATTTTGTAGCTTACAGTCTTTTTAAGAAAACATATAATTATAAAAATGGATCAAAATATGTAGGACGTCTAAAGTACTTTTAAAGCACTAAATCTTTTTTTGCATCAGTCCCTGCTTTGTGCAGTAAATGTTGCTACACAATGGAAATTCTGAAAGTCACAATCCAATCAAAGCTGAGCATTTTATACTTCCATTGATATCAATAGGAGAGAGATTTAAATACATACTTAAATCTACCATTGAACATAATGGGACTTAATATTAGAGACATTGTGCTCGTTCCTGCTCCCTTCCTTACAGGCCTTTTCCCACCTGGCCTGGGAGGGTGGGGCCCTGGCTGACTCCAGCTACAAAAGCTGAGGCTGCTGAAGAGGCCAGAGACCATCTTAGCTAAAGATTCACCCTGCTGGAAATTCTGAGCTGCATCCTTTTCAGCTGGAGGAGGACAGAGGGTGAAGAAAGAGAAATTATATTACGCAGTATATAAAATTAAAAATTCTGTTAAGTGGTACAGAAATTAAATAATCTAATATCTAATTTGTTTGCTTACAATAGCTTGTACAAACGGGACCCCTATATTTAAAACACACTTTACTGCATAATGTGTTGCTTATTTATGTAAAAACATAATTATTCAAATTCTACCCACCCACCCCCTGGAACACAGTTCTGTTTTCTGTTGGGTTGGTGTTTTAAACATTTATTTTTGATATTTCCCAAGAGACATTTAAACAGATGATTGATATTTCTGAAGATACAGGAAAAATGGGGTAATAGTAGTTATCCATCAGTTAAAAGAGAAAAGAAATTGCGTTAGAAAATTCTCAAAATTGGGGAGGCATATAACTGAAGTTCTTTTGGATTAGATTCATGTTCTTTGTGTGTTAACCTGACTTCTGAGGTGGCCAAGGAGTGTTTGTGAGTGTCCTTTCTTTCATTCTACAAATCATATCTGTGGTGGTCTGCACTCTACTGCCCATCCTTGCAGGAAAGGCCAGTCCAGGATATCATGGATTTTTGAGGAAGTGCAGGCTGGGAAGGCTGCAGATTGCCAAGAGATAATTGTATTACGATGGAAGAGGACACTTTTTTCACACATGCCCCTCAGCCACCTCATAAATAAAGGTAAGTGCAACTGCTAAAATGAAAATATAAAATAATTTCTTAAGTGTCCTAAGAAAGAGACAGGGGGCAGCCTTTTTTCTTTTTCTTTTTGCATGACACAGAGATTATCCACAGCAGTCTTATCCCTTATCTTGTCTTGGTAACGGACTGGATAAGAGCCAACAAACTGAAGCTCAATCCTGTAGGACTGAGGCACTGTCAGTGGTTGGGAGATCGCAGGCTCTTGTTGGGGTTACACTCCCTTGTAGGTATGCAGTTTGGGGGTACCTATGGATCCCTTGTACTGCTGGAGACTCAGGTGGGCTCAGTGGGGTGGAGTGCCTTCCATCAGCTTTGGCTGGAAGTCCAGCTGCATTTCCATCTGGACAGTGATAGCCTAACTTCTGTCGCCCAACCTGTAGGTTAGATTACTGCAATGTGTTCTATTTAGGGCTGACTCTGAAGATGATTTGGAAACTTCAGCGTCTGTAGAATTTGGTGGCCAAGTTGCTTACTAGGGCAAGATAGTTTGAACATATTACACTGATCCTGGCCTGACTGCACTGGCTGCCAATTAGTTTTGAGGCCCAATTCAAAGTTCTGGTTTTGACCCATAAAGCCTTAAACGGCTTAGGACCGCAGTACCTCAAGGACTCCCTCTTCCCATATGAACTGACCTGGACCCTGCAATTATCACGTGAGGCTCCTCTTTGTGTGCCTCCTCCATGAGAGGTCAGAAGGGTAGCAACATGGGAACAAGCCTTTTCTGCAGTCCCTGCCTGTATGGAGGAATGCTGTCCCCAGGCAGACCCGCCTGGCACCTTCATTACATATATTTAGGCGCCGGGCAAAAATGATTCTCTGTAACCAGGCCTTTGGCTGATTAAATATTCTAAAATGTGTGGGAGTGGGGTTATTGGTTTGTTTTTGTTTTATTGTGTATTTTGTGTTCTCGTTTTGCATTTTTATGTTGTGAACTGCCCTGTGATCCTTGAATGAAGGGTGCTGTACCAATTCAATAGACAATTATTATAATAATCTAGAATATCATCATCATAAACTTTATTGCACTAGCCAAAGGCCATGGCATCATTCACAAAGGGGACAAAAAGAAAAGCAACAATAACCATAAATCCCCTTCCTTATAAATTGGCACGATGATGTTCAATTTCCAGCCAGCTGGCATTTGAGCTGTATTTATTTATATGGGCGTAGAGCTTGGCCAGGTTGGGTTGCCACCATTCCGTATGATAATTTAGAATATGAGGGTGGAATTTGGCCTATTACTACTTGCCCCACCCCCCTTCAAGCAGTGGCTTGGTCACTTAGCAGCTGGCCCATGTTCCTGAGACAGAATACTCAACATTGTGGTGTCTCCAGGGAGATTGTATCCTAGGAACATAGCTGGGTGACTGGGAGTAAACAAGCCACTGCTCAAAGGGGTGGCAAGACTTTTTTATTAAGAAAAAGAAAGGAAAGAAGAGAGAGAAAATCTTCAGCCGCCTATTAAGACACCCAAAACTATTAGAATTGGCCAATTCCAAAAGTCAATTAATAACCACACACACACACTTTTAGTAGGAGATTGATGATTGTGTGAAGGGAAAGATATTTGTCCCAATTTTAGTAATTACACTTCTTCTGACAATGTATTCATGTTAGCCATGCATAGATGGCACCAATCAGCAAAAGCAGCAGCACCATGATGATGCCATTTAAGCTGTTCCATAAACTCTTCCACATATAAGGCACAAATGCAGTATCTCAGTGGCCAGGGGGAAATGTAAGCTGTAAGGCTCTGCTCACATGGATATTCAGCTGAATAGCTTAAATCACAGGTTTAGATGAATTCCCCAAAAGTAGATGCATAGAAGCATGCTTGTTGAAATGAACAAACACCAGTAGATTCTGCAAGGAACCACTGAATACTTAACCAAAGGGGAAGATACAGTTCTCATGGTATACTTGTACATTCTCCTTTCAGTTGGTGGATGAAAATGATATACTATTACTTCCATTTGCATCTATCCAAATTTAGCAATTGGAGCTACAGGGTCTGGTATCTCCCGAAGTTTGCTGTTATTAATTGTTGTTTGATTAGGAGTACAGTGGCAATTATTTGGCATTCTTTTCTTATAGAGAAGTCATCTGTGCTTCCCCTTTACTCTGCCTCAAAATCTGCACACTGAATACTCTCTTTAAACTGGTTCATATTTCAAGTAGTGTTACGATTCTGAGTTTAAACTTGTAAACTCAGGGGAGCCAGCGGACTAATTAATTCAGCACAGTAATTAATTAAGTCACTGTGCCAGATGTCAAACACCTTTTAGATCTTTCAAGTTCCTATCTTGAATTATGTTAACAATATACATCTCAAAACACTAAAAGGTTGGGTACATTGAATAAACTGATTGAAGTGTCATTTGTCAATGCAACAACAGCAACAGAGACTTGGTCAAATTCAGCTAACAAAAATGAAGAATTGTGAAGGCAGTTAGCCAAAAGACTGGGCTCCATTAACCTAAGCAGTGTACGCTAACATGAGGTTATTGGGTGGAAGCTCTAGCCGATGAACTAAGAAGGAGATGTGCCAAATGTTTCTGATTCATAAATTGGTAAAGAGTCACACTTATATAATAGCAGTGGCAGAAAGTGACTGTCAGTATTTTATATTGATTGATTGTCAGAAAAGCTAATAATAATAATAATAATAATAATAATAATAATAGTAATAGTAATAATAGTAATAATAGTAATAATAATAATTTATTATTTATACTCTGCCCTTCTGGCTGAGTTTCCCCACCACTCTGGGCGGCTTCCAACAAAATATTAAAATACAATAGCCTGTAAACATTAAAAGCTTCCCTAAACGGGAATAAAATACTTTTATTCTTCACAAATTATACCTCTGAGCATGTTGAAATGGAGAGTTTTTGCCTGGAGGAATTCCCTGGTACTTTTATTTTTCGTTTCTTTTTTCATTTCCTGGATAGGCTTTCATTTACTGGATAGACAGTAAATACAGTGCTTCAGAGTTGTTGATGATGATAAGGATGCCAGTCTTCATGAAGAGCATGTCATGGTTATTTTAGGCTCTGTGGCTAACACGACATGTGAGCCAGAGTAATGTTGTAGTGGTTAGAGTGCTGGGCACAGAGTAGGGATGTGGGATAAATTCGGAGTTCAGTTTGTAGTTTAATACAGATTCACTTGCTTCACACACAAATGGAATGCAGCCAACCTGTGAAATTTGTACTTCTCCAAACGCCCCCCCCAAGGGTTTTGCTTGCAAATGTGTGTAAAAGGCAAAATTACATACAACAATATGTACATTAGGATAAATGTGTGTTATAATGCTGACAAATTTTCATGATTGAAATGTGAACTGAATTCATGATTGAAAATAATGAGAAAGACAGTGGAACTGAAATTGACAGATTCCTCCATCCCTAGGGATAGGGAGAACTGGATTTAAAACCCTGCTCAGCCATGAAGTGTCTTGGAGCCAGCTGGTATCTCTAAGCTTTACCCACCTCACAGCATTGTTGTGAGGATAAAATGGAGTGGGGGTGGAGGAGAGAGAGAACCTTGTACATTGTTCGGAGCTCCTTGCAATTTTTATACGCAGGAAAAATATGTATTAAAAGCAGAATTTAAAGGGCACTGTACCCTTCTGGATTTTCATGACAGTGTGAGATCATTTCAGTTTTGTAAGATACAGGTAGCTATAAATCCAGCTATAAATATTCACCAGTTCTAATTCCTCAACACACAGGCAGACACATGTACTGTCATACTTCTTTAAACCTAATAATAATGCTAAAATCGTCATTGTCTTTCATAAGAACTAATGCGTTTTCCATATCAGCTTGTAAAACTAGAGAACATTTATCAGCCCAGGACTGCTTTCCCTTCTGAGGGCCACATGCCATTGATGGGTGAGTCCAGAAGCAAACATGGGCGGGCCAACAAATGCTACTTTTGTACAGCATATTAGTTTCTTCACCCCACTCCTCTCTAGCCTCCATCCAGACAGGCAAGAGACATTATTGGAGTTCAAGGGCACATTCCAGCAAGGCAAAAACTCAGGGCACAAAACCGTGTTCCAGGGAACCGATAGACTTGGAGGGCCATGTTTGGCCCTGCTCTAGAATATATTGTCAAACGTTATATATAAAACCGGGGTATCCGGCATGGTGCCTGTCTTCCAGATGTTGTTTCATTACAACTCCCATCAGCTCCAGTCAAACTGGTCACTCAGTTATGGGAGTTGTAGTTCCATAACATCTGGAGGGCACCAAATTGGCTAATGCTGCTACAGAAAGAACTTCCATGACAATTTTATTTTTTTAATGAAAACATTGTCAAGCATAAGCAATTGTCCCCCTTTCCCCTTTTCCTTATCATCAGTATACTTCTTCTCAATGTATACAGGTACCTATGCACACCTACAACTGAGCACTTCATGCATCTTATGAAGATGCCCACCAAAGCTTGTGCAGCTAACCAATAAACTGGTTAGTCTTTAAGGTGCCACCAGACTGCCTGTTGTTTTTGCTACAACAGACTAACACAGCTACCCTTCCAGCATTTGTATGATACCAACTGAGTTATGTTAATCATTGGTCTCTTCTTTTGAACTTTAAGGGAATGAAAGAGGAAAAAATGTGAAAAGATTCCTGACTGAAGCAGATAGTTCTAAGGGGAGATGTGGCAAAGGATGTAGAGCACATGATGAAAGTAAAACAGTGGTCCGTGCCATTACTTCATTAATCAAGTGGAAGCATTCTGAAAAATGTTTTTCTTTGGCTGCAGTCATCTATTTTTTGGTGTTAATCTATGCCCTGTGGCAGGGTTTTGTGAAACGAAACAATGAGTTGTTGTATCATTACCCCCCCCCTTATTGTTGTTGCCCCTGTCAGAAAGAAGAGAGGATGATTCAGGTCTGTATCAGTCTGATAAGAAAAAGAGGATTCAAAATGGCTGGGACGAGAATCTGTGGGAGTGAAGCTGTGCTGTTTGGGGCCAGGCAACCAATGGGATATAGCAGAAGTCTTTTAATAGGATCCTGAAGGTTCGCTGGCAAAAGCTGTTTGTTACTTCTAGGAGATTTCCTAATGAAACAGTTTGATTAGAAAGTACTGTGTGACTGTCTCAGGGGCCGGAGTTCAAAATACAGTTAAGTTATTCACTTGCTAATCTTTGGCTGTGTCAGTTCAGGGCAGAAACCTCCTATCTATACAGGCTCAGCCACTTGTATAATTGTTACAGTTACAATTTCAGAGTTTGCCAGTCACATTTTTTTTTACCAGAGGGATCCATTGAAACTACCGGAAACCTACTTAGGCTTGTTGTGACTGGTGATTTTAAATTGTGTTGGTGTTTTTGTAACAGAGACTTCCAGTCCATTGTGTTATTGGGTAGTGCCCAACTAAAGTGCCCTTACTAAAGTGCCCAACTCTAAGACAGAAGAGTTAAGGTAGAAGAGGCTGTAGAGTCTTCTTTCTTCTCTTTTTGTACCCCCACTATTTATATTCCAGCAGCTTTCCTCCATTCCTAGGCTACATGTGATGTTTACCATGAGGATTGCCTTCTCTGTGATTTTCGATCACTTAGCTGTAATGTATAGTGGCACTAACAGTGTGAATCAGGGCTATCATGTAGTGAGTGTCACTTTCTACTTGGAAGCCAGTGGTAGCAGACCCTCCAAGTGTCCCTATTTTCCAGGGATGTCCCTGATTTAGAGAAGCCGTCCAGGTTTCTGATTTGTTCCCGAAATGTCCCGCTTTTCCTTAGGATGTCCCTGTTTTCATTGGAGAAATGTTGGAGGGTTTGGCGTTATCCAACCCCTGAGCTATCTGAAGGCAATCCTGCATAGGGAAGTTTTTGTTTAATGTTTTTATATATGTTGGAAGCCACCCAGAGTGCTGGGGCAACCCAATAAGATGCATGGGGTATAAACAGTAAAATTATCATTATGGAGTGGGATGTTCCTATTTTCATCGGAGAAATGTTGGAGGGTATGTAGTAGTGTGGGAAAACCCATTAATTTGTGTTTTGCAGTGGGTTTATGATATATGGGGTACTTTTCTCAGTCAATAGAACTCCTGTCTTATATCACTCAATCCCCTGTTTTACAAAAGGTGTTCTCAAGCAGGGGTAACCAACACAGTATCCTCCATATTGTTGCTGGACTACTACTCTCATAACCCTTGACCTCTAGGAACAATGGCTGGGGCTGATGGGAATTGGAGTGCAATAACATCAAGAGTGCACCATAATCCATGTCTTCCTCATCTATAGCTGAACCCCAAACAGACCTGAACCAACATTCTTAAAAGATTAATTTCTTTCTTATCCCGTGTTATGATTTCTGATTGAGAATGTCACTACAGCAATCACATCTGTGCACCATCATGTTCAGAGCACACAAATGCATTCTTGTTGTCTAACTGTGAGCATCTGAACATCAATGTATTTTAGAAGATGGCCTGGCTTTTGGCATATTGGAGGCAGGTGATAATGGTTTTGCACTGATTTATTGGAATTTGTTTTGTTTTGTTGGGATATTTTATGAGGTTTGCATTTCATTAATCTGTCATTATCCAACTTCATATTCTCAGCTGAATGGTAGTGCCATCATAGAATCATAGAGTTGGAAGGGACCCCTAGGGTAACATAGTCCAACCCCCAGGAATCCTGTCTTACAGCCATCTCTGGGTGGAATCAAACCACCAACCTTCTGGTTAACAGCCAAACACACTGACGTATTGTGTAACAAATCAACCAAGCCATTCCTTCTGTAGCTGCTTGTAAAAGTCTGATGAGTCAAATAAATTGCTTTAAATGTTTTGCATTTTCCTAAGCTTGGGGTGGCAGCTCCCTTTCCCTGTGTTGCTGTAGGCCAGTTTCCCCAAGAATGCAATAGTAGATGCACATCCTGGGAAGTAAGTCTCATTGAACTCAGGAGGACTTTCTTCTTAATAAACATATTTAGGATTAAATGACACATAGCTCCTTTGTTTATTCAAAGGAGAGTCAATTCAGATATCTTTAAACATAGCTTGGTTCAGCTCCTTGTTTGTACATGGGCAGCTAATTTTGGCTGACTCAGTGATATTTGAATGTGGCCTTTTCGCCTTAGCAGTGTGCCTCATGTATACCTCTAAACAGTAACATCCCACTTACTGAAAGAAGAGAGCTTCTGATTTCATATGCATTCAATACCTTGTTTCAAACAAGCTTTTAATAACTTGGTGCTAACTAAAAGCACCCCCATTAAGTGGAATTTATGCTAATACCATCCTAATTAAGCAGTAGTTATTACCAATCATTATCATTAAACTAAATCAGTTCCCTGGGAGACATCTCTATGAAACAGCTGTCCCATTTCATCATGTCACATTTCTATACTTCAGCGTGTCACATTTCCGTACTTCAAATAACATTTTATATTTATGTACCAATTTTAAATTTGACCAGCTTCGTTGCTCTACCATCACCATTGTCAGACTGAAAAGAAAGCACCTCCAAAATGTTTGATAGAGAAGATGTAGGTGCTTCTGCCTGATACCTCCCAGTTTCTGAATATGTCATTGAAAAGTCCTTGTCCCAGAGCAGTGGCCAGCTTATTCTCTCCATCCTTTCTCTGTTAAGTCCAGGTGGCTAAATTGAGTCTGTGGTTGCTACATGCAATTGTTCCAAAATAGCAAAGGAATTAAGAGATTATCAAAAGCAAGTCTAGCATTGTGTTGATTATTCTCTTAGTTTCAATATTATCTTCAAAAGTAGCATATGTGACATAGCCAAATTATCTAACATTTCCATTGTTTCAAGTGTTTTTATTTATTTATAAATTATATTCTTCCCTTATTTCCAAAGGATGTCAGAATGGTGAATACAGAAAGAGAAAAGAATACAAACATCTAAAAACATTTCCAGTACAGATGCTGACTGTTCAAAGCCCCTTTAATTTCCTGGGTATTTATATTTCTTTTCATTGCCAGTTTATTTCCTTTCTGCACTCATATTCCTGGGCCTCATTCGTCTGATTGGCCATGGTAACGCCGTGGTCTTTTTCATGAGAACCTGAGATTTCTCATTGTGATGTCATCAAGAAATCACATGGGCTTAAATGGCAATGTGGAGAAAATAAAGCCCAGGATTATGGAGGCAATGAAGTCAGAAGAATATTGTTAAGCAACACTAATACAGTGGTTGGCTCAACCAAACTGTGGCTTACCTAGCAAACTGTGGCACAGCAGCTAAGCCAAAGTTCGACTTATATATTGTGCCTACCCAGGATCGTGGTTAAGCTCTCTACTCCTTAACCATAAGCTGTAGCCAAGAACCAACCTTGGTTACAGCTTGTGGTTAAGGAGGAAAGAGCTTAACCATGAGCCCTGGTTTGGGCAGTGCACTCGTGCTGAGGTAGAAGGAACAGGGAGGAGCTCTGGTAGTTTGCACTGAGTTTGCTTAGTGTTACGTGCAAATGCAGCCAGTATGAATGTGTTTGCACTAAGCACCAAAATTGCTGAAAATGGGAGATACTCTTTGATACCCACAAAACAAAACAAAACAAAACAAAACAAAACAAAACAAAACACAAAAGAGGTAAGCAGTGTATGACTCAAAATCATCCAACATAGTGCTTCAAGGCACACCATGTTTTTGCAGGAGGGCTCATAGTAAGTCCTTATCTGTATGGCTCTAAGTTGATAATGAGCTCCTGATTCAAGAGAATAAATTCTTGCTATGATCTTGGGCATTTTAGTGAAGCTCAGGAACGTCCCTTTCTGTTTAGACTAAGGTCCCTGCCTTTGAGCTCCCCGGGTGGTGGTCACCTCCTCTCCCTCTGCAAATGTGGGGAGATAATGAGCAGCAGTGGAGTGGGGGCAAGAAACTGGTAGGTTTAGGATCAAAGGAAAAGGGAGCAGTGGTTGAAACCAATTTGATTCCCCCCTTCTCAGAAACTGGATTCAGCTCAAAATGATTTTTTGAACAATTTATATTTAACACACACAAATGCACACACACATTGACGCACCCTCTCTGCAGCAATTTGAAAATTCTTCCCCATTTCACCACTTGCCTGCTCACTGTGTTCATCATCAGAAGCCTTCTTCTACGTCTTTTTACATTCAGAGGTTCAGCTGGCTGGGACAGTAGACAGGGTCTTCTGAGCAGCAGCACCAATATTGTGGAACTCCCTTAGGAAGTCTGATTAGCTCCCTCTGCCTTTCAAGCAAATAGTTAAAACATTCCTGTTTAGCCAGGCACTTGGTCTGTCCTAACCATTTTGTTTTGTCCTCCTGCAGCTATGTGCTGTGGCACTGTTGCTCCAGTTTTTAGGTATTAGTAATATTAGTGTTGTGCTTCTTTGTGTTTTGATTTTGTGAGCCACTTTGGGAACTGACTTGTTGAAAGGTGTGATAGAAGCATTTTAAGCAAATAAACAATATATACTGACTTTTTCAGTATCAGTTCACATTAATTATGTCTCCTTCCCCATTGCAGTATCCCAGAAGGACTTATGATCACTACCTGCATCACAGCATTCCCTCAATCACAGCAATCCGGTTAAAGAGATAAACAGCCCAATAATGTGCATCTTTTCTCAGTAGTAAATCACCAACTTCACCAACTTCCTCCCAAGTAAATGTGCATAGGTTTGCAGCCAAAGACATGTAATACGATGCATTGTATGTAGTTTAGCCCTAATCATTGGTTGCCATCTGCGCATGTTGTATTAGTGGATCCGAAATGGAAAATCTGTGACTGCTGCCTTCACATGAGCATAGTGATGGACCACTTGGGCTTTACATAATCATTGCAATTGTATGGCTGGCCTAACAATCACACAAAAGCATTGTACTAGAAATAACTCTCATGTGATTTGCTTAGGTTTCCAATCCTTAATCATACATTGTCCTTGGGAAATTACTTCCTCATAGAAATATACCATGCAGAATTCTGTACCGTTTCCACTTCCCATTTGATGCTGTTGGGGTGAAAAGAGGGAGAAATAAAATCAAAGCATTGTTTTAGAA
The DNA here is from genome assembly GCF_965113315.1 of Podarcis vaucheri. Lineage (NCBI taxonomy): Eukaryota > Metazoa > Chordata > Lepidosauria > Squamata > Lacertidae > Podarcis > Podarcis vaucheri. The sequence goes on from NC_138766.1 coordinate 73,025,444, forward strand.
TACAATTTGATCCCACTTTAAAAAAAAATCTTTTCCTGAGTCCTTTTCTTCTTTTCCTTTCGGTGTTACCTCTTTTGAGAAGCATTGTCCTGATTTATAAGCATCATTGTCCCCCGGTGTCTGAGCTTCAGATCAGAGAGGTACAAGCAGTTGGATTGCATTTTCAGGATGCCAGATGTGTGCTCTTTGATCTGGTGGTACAGCCTGCCTCAGGGAATAAGCTCAATCTTGATTCCTTTAGTCAATCATCCACTATCAGGTACCTGGGCCGTGATTAGGAGTCTGAAAAAAGAAAGGAGCACATCACGGGTACATGTTGGATGCTGAAACATTTCTGAGAAGGGTGGTGGCATCACAGTCAACATTCCTGCTCAAGCTGTGGCAATGTTTTCTGTTGTAAGAAATCTCCTTAATGTGTGAAGGAGCAGTAACAGGAGAGCTGTTTTACCCACACACATACAGCAAGTGACTGTACACTCTGATGAACCCTGTAACCTTGGTCAGCTTATGAATACCTCATTCCTTTGTTTAACCTGCTGCTGAAGAACTAACAGTGAAAACAGGGTACACATTTTTCATCTTGACCTCTATGAATTGCTAGGCATCTCTGCAAAGTTGTACCTTCTTAACATTCCTAGCGTTCTTTGATTCATGCTAGTATTTAGCACTTGTTGAGTGTTAGAAGAGATTTCTACTGACTATTCGTGTTATCATTCCTAAACCAAGTCACAAAATGGCATTTGTGTTGGAACTGGGCCACAGAGAGGTATACTTAATCTGTTATGCAAAAATAGCACAAATATATCCCTGAAGATTCTCCCTCCAAGTGCAATAGGGAATAATGTAAGCACATTTAAGTTTCACTGAATGTAGGAGTTACATATGTTATAACTGTAGATCAAACTTTCTGTACCATCTGGCCATGATTAGAGGAAATGTATAGAGAGATACAGTAATTGTCAATGGATCAAAAATGTTCGGTGATTGATCACCTGACTTTTAGATGATTAACCTTCTAAATTTAGAAACTACCAAAGCTTCAATTTTGGTGTTATTTTAAGATAAGTTGCAATTTAACAAAGAAAAGCTACCATTCTTTTCAGATGAAAAAGTCTCCTTTAATACTTTTGTTTTATTTCCAAGTACTGTACAGCAAAGGACTGAAACTGACACACTCAGGAATCCCAACAAGGAGTTCCATCATTTGCTGAAGACTATCAGATTTATTATGATGTAAGCTTTCATGGGCTAGAGCCCCTTGTCAGATATATGTATTTGGTGAATGTGCTGTAGTAAAAAAAAGAAGCTTATGCCACATTACATTTGCTAGTCTTTAAGTTTCACAAGACTTGTTTCTGATGCAAGACATCAGAATGGCTACCCATTGGAAATGGCTACCCAGTCCAATGGCTACCCATTGGAAAATAAAAGTTCGCCCTAATTTTCAGCCCTACCAATTAAATTTTGTCCTCACCGATAAAAAAAAATCCCCCAGACAGATTAATTAACTATTCCAAACCGAGTGAAACTGTAGTATTTGGGTTTAAACTGATTTATTTTTACTAAAGGGTTGTACATTTTGCATTGTGGATATAGTCCATAGCATGCTTGGGGGGTGCTTTCTGTCCCAACAGTAGTATATAAACTTTTCTTTAATTACTTACTTATGGAAAATAGAGGTGAAATGGCCTGAAAAGGGGACATTAAGGCTTAGAATTGTTGCTTTCATCTAATACACTTTTCCACAAAAGGGGCAAAAATGGTTTTTTTGCAAACTGATTTCCTATGTAAGTCTACATAAAATGTGAATGATCTGTGCCATTCACACTAAATGTTCAAGAAACCAGGGAAACTGCCAAGAAAGAAATTCAAGAACTTTATAATTCCTTGGTTCAGAATAACAAACTTTGGCAGCTTGTAGCACTCACTTCAAATACAAGACAAACATTTTGCTTCCATAGGTTCTTCTGTAACTCATATTTTAATCTGAGAGAAGAATTTAAGTCATTTCTATCTAACCACCTGTCATCCTGACTCAACCTGCCACTTTGCTGCCGCCGCCGCTGCCACACTGCCTTTGTTTGGGGAAAATAAATATTCTGAACTAATCCAATGTAAACTGGGGTGTGGGGAGTTCTCATAACAAAGGCTGGCAATCATGAACATGACTTTGATATGATACAGTATAGTGAGCAGGATTCTTTTAACCACATCCTATGCAATGGGGTTTTCCCTCGCTTTCCTCCCTCTTGTTCCACATGAAATTGGCTCTGGGGGGATTGGGAGAGCCCGGCGGGGGGCGCACGTTATTCTGCCTGGCAAGCTGAAATGCTTCTGAAGATGGAACAATAGGAAGAACATGACACTGAATTCTACCCTTCATATTTAGGCAATTACAGGCAAAGGGTTAAGCTGTGTTATAGTGAATTGGCTAGTTCACTTCACCTGAATAATACAAGCAGACACTGCATGCGTTTGCATTCCACCGTGTCACTCAGTGCTGCTTAACTGAAGTGGTGCGAATGTCTGACAAGAGCTACAGTGAGCAATATCAAACAAAGGGAGCTGCAACCAGAAACCAAACTGTGTCCATTACTCTTGCCTGTTGCACAGTTCTAGGCCCTGTCTTTTCCAGCTTGCCTTGTGCATTTTCCTTGATGCTCCTTTAAGTGTAATTATCACAAGGATGAGCCTTGCAAAATGCTTAAGCACCCTGACAACATGAATGCTGTGAGATTGCACGATACCAGGTGTATATAAATCTCTATCTTTTGTGGCATTTGAACTTGATAATGGAAAAAGTTTGATAAAGTCAGTGAATGCATTATATTTAGACAAGATACCAAGTATGCAGAAGGCTCTGCATTACATTGCTGTGTTAACAGCTGGTAGCATTCACTGTTCCACATATGCTTGATAGCGGTGATACATTCAAGCTCAGTGATTATCAAAAAGATTTCAGGGCTCTAGAATTAATCACACATTTGAGAAGACAAATAGATGGAGATAAGTAGGAAAGTTATGTTTGTTTGTTTTTTGTAGGGAAATGAATATTTGAGTGGCCATTACAAGCACTTGCTTTTATTAAATCCCAGTATTAATGAATTTAAGACAATAGGAATAATCTGTTTAATTAGTTAATGTTTTCAGGATCTTGCTAGCATGGTGAGGAAAGAATGGTGGCTATAAATAGAGTTGCCCTTTCTGAGGTGCATGTACTTGTTTTCCCTATGCATGATCATGTTGATAGTGTTACTGGCATTCTGGTTCTCTCTTAACATTTGTATCATTCACATTTCATAATCATAACTTTTAGTTAATTGTATGAAGTACTGAATTCATTTTAAACCAAGTTCTATCGCTTCTTGCTGTATTGTTTCTGGTATGTATATTGGTTTAAATTATTGTATTGGCCATCTTGGTAATTTTTTAATGGAATTGTGGGGTTTAAATGCTGTAAATAAGTAGCTGTTGCATAGTCTATGAATAGTCTCTCTCTCCAAGTGCAAAGTGGTGAGGATGTCAGGTAATGAGGAAGGAGCATGAGAGAGAGCAGAGAGGGATAAGAACCTAAGATCCTGCTAGATCGGGCCAATGGCCCATTTAGTCCAGCATCCTGTTCTCAGAGTGGCCAACCAGATGCCAGTGGAAAGTGTGCAATACCAAAAATACAGAAAAAACCTTTCAGTTGCAAGTGGACTGAATAGTGAAGCATTTAAAAATCTGGAAGACTACGGTGATCTCATTCATATTTTGAGATAACTGCAGGATACTCTGCAGAGCCACAGCCTATAGATGAGCCACTCTAGAGAGGAACTTGATCTCACCTTTCCTACTCCTCTCCTTGCTGCTTCAAGCAGAGCTTCACTGACAATTACATGTTAGTCAGAGGAACATTGCCTGAAGTGGAGTGGAAGGTGTGGATAGTGAGCATCCACGTTCTCCCACAGAGAGTTAATTTATGGATGATACCTTCTCAGGTGAAACCCAGGACCAACTGAGTGAATTTGCGTCTGATTTCCTGGTGTGTGTGTGTGTGTACGCAGTATCATATCAATAAATAAAATAAAAACTTAATTAAAAAAACCATTGTCAGGTGTATCACGGTATCCCTGACTCTCACTTGTTGGGTATGTTCCTTTTCCCCCTCATATGCAACTGTAATATATGACTTTTAAATACCAGAACTGAGGCTCCGTAGTTTAAACAGTGGTTTCCTCTTATCCAAAAGAGAAATGTTTTCTCCTTCAGAACATATATTCATCCCTGTGAAGAAGCATTTGAAACACAACTCAATATATTTTGGAACACAAGTCTTGAGTGCATCAGAATTTCTGCATCAGACAAAGGGCCAGTCTGCTGCATCATTCTGTTCTAACAGTGGCCATCCCTTCTTATTTGTTCTTGGCATCTGGGTTTCAGAAACATACTGGTTTTGTGCATATATAGTCCATTTAGTAATCACAGTGAACAGCTGTTGACAAAGCCATTCTTTCTTTAAATAACACAACTAAGGTAGTGGCACTGGGACGCGGGTGGCGCTTTGGGTTAAACCACAGACCCTAGGACTTGCTGATAAGAAGGTCGGTGGTTCAAATCCCCGTGATGGGGTGAGCTCCCGTTGCTCGGTCCCTGCTCCTGCCAACCTAGCAGTTCGAAAGCACATTGAAGTGCAAGTAGATAAATACTTCCCGGCGGGAAGGTAAACGGCGTTTCCGTGCACTACTCTGGTTCACCAGAAGCAGCTTAGTCATGCTGGCCACATGACCTGGAAGCTGTACTCCGGCTCCCTCGGCCAATAAAGCGAGATGAGCGCCGCAACCCCAGAGTCGGCCACGACTGGACCTAACTGTCAGGGGTCCCTTTACCTTTTAAGGTAGTGGCAATTGACACATCTTTTGGTAGTGAAGTCCATAAATCAGTTCTATAAGGAAGTACTTTCACTTTTCTCAGTCCTGACCCTCCTGCTAGTCAGCTTGAATGGGCGATCCTCAGCTGTGTGATAGCATGAGAAAGAAAGAGAAATTTCTCTCTCCTTGTGCCACTCTGTTCATAATTTTTGTAAAACCTTGATCATGTCCCTCCTAGACTTAAAAAGTCTTAAATGCTTTCCTTTTCTGTATAGGCAAGAGGGGAGGTACTCCAATCCTGTAATCATTTTAGTGGTTTGTACCATTTCCAGTTCTGCCGTATCCGTTTTGAGATAGGGCAATCAGATACTTAGTTATGTAGGATATTCAGGGTATTTAGGAACTGGCTGAAAGCCTATCTCTCTTTGCAGTTCCTAGTACAGCTAGGAAATGTCCAGCTTTCCCCCTGCGACCCTTTAGAAACAAGTATTGCCAAGTATCAGACGAAAGCATCAGACCAGTCCAGAGTTTCCTTTAGATCCTTAACCAAGAAGAATAATTTATTTTTATGGATTCATGTGATCAGAAAGTAATAGAAGGAATAAAATAGATTTCCAGCCAGTGTTCACTGCTGTTTGATTCATGGAAGGTGATGACAAGGCTCAAAAATCCGGTTATTTGTTCAGAGCTACGATTCCATACACCAAAACACTATTACTCAAAACTACTGGAGGAAAAGGAAAGTTAACTTTTCATCTGGAAAACAGCAACATAGCATAGAAGTAGCAAAGAAGCAGTGCAGTGCTGGAAGCAAAGCTAGTGTTGTGGCCCTGCTGCCCGTTTCAATGCATTGACTCCTGCCAGAGTGTACATTGTTTGATGGGAACTTTATCCATATTATTAGGAACTTCCACCTTACATGAGTGAGAAGTTCCAGGAGTAGCACCTTCACGATTAATTTCCTTTGGGTTAGAGAGCCGTTGGAAACTCCTGTGTTTTTGTATCCCCCCCCCCCGGAATAGTTGTCTATCAAAGCAAAAACAACAATCTGAAAGATTTGTTGCACAAGCATTCATGGACTTTATATATTTGGTTGGGGTTTTTTTTATATATAAATATATAGCAAAGCTTGTTGGGAGCAGGCAGATTCCACAAAAAAGGTTTCTCTCTGTGTCATTCTATCTCCAAATTCAAAGCCTGCTAATTCCTTTCTTTCACCCTCCTTCTCTCCCTGTAGAGCAGTAACCTCAGATTCCACCCGGTAGGTAAATTGCCCTTTCAGGAGAATATCGCCAGTCATTAGCTCCCATTGAGGAAACATCAACCGATCATCTCTAACTATTAGCAAGCAATCAGCTTAACAAAGGGTGGCCACCTAGCAGTCCTAACAATATTAAGATAACAGAAAGGAACAAGAAAGGCAATCCCCTTTACTTGTGGAGTGTGTCTAGCAAGCAACACTGAAGTATATGGTTCTTTGATTAAAGGTAATGGTTTGTTATTCAAATCCAGGAAGGAAGGTATGATGGGGTTTTCCAATATGTTGATAGAGCAAGATGAAAGGCTTGGCATTACAAATATCATCTCACAATAGTTGCAATTAGCATTAATTTATATTTTAGCTGGCATAGTTTTGAAAGCCCCAAATAAGTCAGAAAGGAAACAAAAATGGCTTTGAATGGAGCTGAAAAATATAACAGGGGTATAGCTAAATAAATTGGATGAGGAGGGCTCTAGCATATACGTGTAAAGTATTATTAGTTGTACCTCTGTCACAATATGGAGCCTTCAAATAAAATGGTTTGGAAACAAGAGTGATGGATGATGACAAACCATCTGCCCAACACGGAGCCAAACTACACATTACGCTTAATGTGTAGCAACTGCTTCTTTTTTACTTGTATTAATTACAGGCATATGGAAAGGTTGTCCTTACTGAGAATTCAGTGACAGGGAGGGAAGCCTTATCTCTTCCCTTCCCAGTGTGATTGAAACAAAAATATTTTTCCCTGCCCTTCGAGAAAGGCAGTTTGGCACCAACATTGCACCAGGAGGTGGGCATGTAGTTCCAGACACAGTGGGGAGGGAAGATTCAAGTTTCCCATCCACACTACACCCACTGCATCTTCAGTAATCATCCTATGCTCCTGTGTGCCTGTAATTAATGTAAAGAGAATAGAGAGAGATCACTATATGCTACTCATTAAGCATAAACATATAGATTGGCTTGCAGATCCTTCCCTACTTAAATGCGTTCCTGTTGGGCATACCTGTTCCTTCATACATCATCAAACTTGTCAGTTTTGGAGAATGTGTTCACTAGTATGAAGGACACAACTGACTGTCTAGAGCAGGGGTAGGCAACCTAAAGCCCAAGGGCTGGATGCGGCCCAATCGCCTTCTCAATCCGGCCCATGGATGGTCTGGGAATCAGCGTGTTTTTACATGAGTAGAATGTGTGCTTTTACAGTGGTACCTCGGGTTACAGACGCTTCAGATTACAGACGCTTCAGGTTACAGACTCTGCTAACCTATAAATAGTGTTTCAGGTTAAGAACTTTGCTTCAGGATAAGAACAGAAATCATGCTCCGGCGGCGTGGTAGCAGCGGGAGGCCCCATTAGCTAAAGTGGTGCTTCAGGTTAAGAACAGTTTCAGGTTAAGAACAGACCTCCGGAACGAATTAAGTACTTAACCCGAGGTACCACTGTATTTAAAATGCATCTCTGGGTTATTTGTGGGGCATAGGAATTTGTTCATTATTATTTTTTTCAAAATATAGTCCAGCCAACCACATGGTCTGAGGGACGGTGGACCGGCCCACGGCTGAAAAAGGTTGCTGACGCCTGGTCTAGAGTGGCAGAGTTGAGAGACTTTATAAAGAACATTGAGACTGGTAGTTGAGGGGTGGGACTCTTCACATTTTTGGAAGCACCACTGGATCACTAATGACCTGCCTCTCTTGAAAGACTGGGCAGACTCAGCTGAAATGGACCACCAAATGGGCCCTAATTAGGGCCATTAGGCAGGAAGTTCCCCCCTGCTAGCCCAGATTAGGCCAGAGGTTCTCCACTCCTCTGGTGCTTATTCTCAATTGAATGCAATTACATCAGGGTAGCAGAAGCAACTCCAGTTTTCTTCCTGTAGTCTTGGTAATGCTTTGATTTAAGTGAGTTTAAAATGTCAAATTCCACAGGCTCAGACTTTTTAAAAAATAAGGGTTAGCAAGCAATTTTTTGGTTTTGCACTAACATAACAGGAACGGCGAAACATAGTGGGCAGAGCAGGAAGGGCTCCTCAGAAGAGAAAATTCAAAAAGTGAGTCTACAGTCTTAAGGACAAAGAATCAAATTTCTGCAGCATTTCAGTACAAATGAAATAAACTGTGATGTGTCTATACAGGTCTCTGCTCAACCCCGAATGTGGTAAACAACTAAATATAAATCATTTGAAAATTTGAGGGATCAGCCTGCTGACTGTTTCCTAAGTACAAATAACTTGTGCTTTAGTGCCGCAATTCAGATAAAACTTGTTTTATTCTGCTCTGCTGAAATTTGTTTATGTCTTGGTAGCAGCTGCTCTCCCCGTTTGCCAATATCTATTAATGATAATTACCCTGAATACTATACCAGCTCTGTGATGCCATCACATCATTGTGAGGAAGATTGTGATCTTATCTAAAGCTATTCTGTTTAACTCTGACACTCCTTCTATTATAGTGGAGTGCTGATAAGATCATGCCTGTTAGGATCAGACATTAGTTGGAATCAATATTTGAAAATGTGCCTGTTTTTGCTTAATAGCAAAGTTAGTACAAGGGTCACAGCAAGATCATTTGTTGGATGAGATTGTACAGCTTCATCTTGTCAGGGTAAAGTGGATTCTTTGCAGCATTTGCTAGTGAAAGTGAAACTAAACCCTCCCCTAAAGTAAGGACATTTTTGCTTTTGCCTAGCTACCATCTCATGGAAGTGGTTTCCAATATGTGTTGCTCAGAACCCCGAGGTTCATTGGAAGCTTCACTGAGAAGATCAGCAACAATTTATGAATTTTGGACTGTACAACTTTACTAACCTTCCTCTCTAGTGGGCAGCCACAGGGTAGCGTTGGCTCTGGATAGGGAGAAAAAATTCTGCCTCATAATACTAGAACTTGGGCTTTCCAATGAAGCTGAATGTTGGAAAATTCAGGACAGACAAAAGAAAGTACTGTATCTTTTGCTCTATAAGACTCACTTTTTCCCTCCTAAAAAGTAAGGGTAAATGTGTGTGCGTCTTATGGAGTGAATGCAGGCTGTGCAGCTATCCCAGAAGCCAGAACAGCAAGAGGGATTGCTGCTTTCGCTGCACAGCGAAAGCAGCAATCCCTCTTGCTGTTCTGGCTTCTGAGATTCAGAATATTTTTTTTTCTTGTTTTCCTCCTCCAAAAACTAGGTGCGTCTTATGGTCTGGTGCATCTTATAGAGCGAAAAATACGGTATTTTACACAACACATAGCTAAGCTGTTGAACTTGTTCCCACAAGATGCAGTGAACTGAACCATTGGAAAATTTCAATCCTCCCCTGCAGAATATTCATTGTAGAAAGGTAAATAATTTCAGACACAATTGTAGGTTATGTTTTATTAATGCTTAATATTATTTTCATGCAATATGCTATAGACTTTGCTCCTACTTCTTTCAGTCTTCCCCTCTCAGCCTATTGCTTCATCTCTCCAAAAACATGGACTAACTAATGAGAGTAATTCATCATTAAGATAATCTTTTGACAAAACTGTTGGAATATTTCACCTCCTTTCACCCAGAATATTTGGTGACACCATATGGTTGAAAAATAGCAGGCAGAAAAACTCTGGATAGGTCTTCCATTCATATCAATAATAAAACAAATGAACAAATGAACAAATGCAGTTCAAATGACTGCCAACTTACTTTATCCTGGTAACGTATTCTAGAAACCTCTCAATGGGCCACCAAGTTCTGTGAGAGATACTTTCCAGGAAAATTGGTAAGCTGGAAAGGATTATTTAGAAGAAGAAAGTTTGGAAATCACTGATCTAATGATGCAATGCCAAAATGTAACTTTACAAGGAATCTCAACCCTCTTTTTCCCATTACAGTGTCTTCTATCTGATTTAAATTATACCTTCAGCACACTTCTTCTTATTAACAAATAACTGTAAATGCATGATAGAAGCAATGTGTAATTTGAACCAGTAATTTCTGCTTTCTCTGAATATTGTTTTACTCACTGACTAAAAATTGTCCCCTTGATTAATCAGCTGGGGATATCATAGTGTGAGGCCATGCAAATGTTCTAGTTCTGTCTGTTGGCTGCCAAGTTTAATGGCAAACAAGCTGGGATATGGATGCTCCATTCACTTACAAATTGTCATTATGAAATGCAGGCTATGTTCAGCTGAATTCTGAGTATTCCATGTACTATGCTTCATAATACTGATGGAACATGAACTTGTTTCCTTTAAAAAGTCTGGTTCTCTTCTGTTGCCATAATAGTGATTGCTACATATTTCCAAATATATGGGGTTTTTTTGTTATGAACTATAACCTTTCATTTTTGAAAAAACGTTAGCATTACTTGAGAGGAAATAAATCCCTTCAGCATATTCAGAAAGGCCTCTATATTGTAATTTTGGAAATGTGCAAATCTTTTAAATTTTCATCAAAAGATGGATGGCTGATCATTAAAAATCTTTAATCACCTCATAGCCCTAATAATGATACATAAGTGACATGTAATTAAATCTAGTTCTGTGAATATCAGCCGAAAACTACAAGCACCAGACATCCTACATTCTTGCATGTAACTTTTTTTTAAACTGGCATAATGCATTTTGGGCTTTTTTGTGTAACAGCCTTCTGAGGGATCAGACATTGGCTACACTCAAAGGCCGGACAGCAGACTTGATGGGCCACTAGTCTGATCTTGTACAACAAATCTGAACATGCCTGTACTACTTTGAGAGAACTGTACCTTAAATGTGCTAGCAATCACTTCTGTAATAATAACAAACTGATACAGTCCTTCCTGGGGTTTTCTATAAAAAGTGGCATAAATGATAATGAATAAATAAATCTCCTGCTAAATTTCATACAGTAACTGAGCCTACCTCAGGCAGGATATGCCATTGTACATCAGTGTTTGAAATGTATGAGAATTTTAGACTACCAGTAATAATAAGGGTATAGGAAGTTTGCAGCATTCCTCTGCTGCTTTTATTTGTCTTGTCTTTACATGTTCCCTGGTCATATTAAATGTCTAAAAGCTGACCTTTTTCTTTTTTTAGGGAGGGGAAGAATAACTGGGGGAAACTTGCAAAAATGTTGGTTATACTAATGAAATAATCCCACTTCCCTGATCTGGTGTGCAGAATGGAAAAACGAAGAAATTGAATTGAAAAATGCATTAGGTAATGCCTGATCTAGGAATTAATCTGCTTACTTACACACAGCAGAGATACAAATTCTCTTGAGATAGCTAACTTAGTTTCTGATGTGGTATAATCCATGTTTATACAAGCATACTTAAATTTCACTGAATTGTAAAGAGAAAAGAGTTCTAAGTAAAATAGAAAGTCGAATAAGGGAAAATTATTTTTCTGATCCATTACTCCCGTTCCCTCCATTCTGGCATATTTAAGGGAAATATATGAACTCAGAACTACACAAGCATAAGTTGTTGTTTTAAATTGATTGAATCTGCCCAATACAAGCAAAATACTTTAGATGCATTTCAGTCTTGGAAAGAGGTGCTGTAAGAAATCCTTGAAGTTATTGTTTCGTTGGACTTCAATCTCAATGGAAATGAAGATGCCAGAATCAAACTTTCAATCTTTTCTAAATTTCTTTTTTATTGGCAGTTTGAATGGTGCACTTTATTCCTTGGTAGTAGGATTCACCATTAGGCATTTGTCTTGTTGACATGTGAATATCCTGTTGTCACAGATTAACGTAGCAGTGTGCTCGGAAGCAGGATGCCATTTAAGATAGTCCTTGAGCAAACACCTAGATCAGTGGATGGTCATCTGGTGGCTTCTGGACAAGTTGGCACAATCCCTTCTGTTTATTGGATTTGTAACATTAAACAATTGCGTCACCTTCCTAACTTAAAAGTTTAATTGTTGAAACAACAAATGTGCTTAATGTCAGCAGGACACCTTTCTTTGGTAAGAGTAGATGCTCATTTCGCTGAATGTGGTGCTGGTGCCAGAAGCACAGAATCAGAACATAACCCAGTAATGACTTCAGCAATTTAGAGAGTCAGAAATGCCTTTTTTAAGGATGGCGCCAGGCATGATTTGAAGGCACCTGTGGCACCTGTCTAGTTGAAGCCAAGCAAATCTGAACCTGGGTCAGTTCTCAATAGGAGATTGCCTAGGAACCTTATCTATACTAGTTGGAATTCTGCCATGAGAAAGGTATGATATAAATGTGGTAATTGTAATATTCTGTAGTTGATGTTTAAGGAGTGGAACTGAGGGTTTAGAGTTGAGTATACAGAAATGAAGGCCAATAATGCTTCTGGATTGTTACTTGCTAAATTCATATTTGTGTCTCTCTTAACAAATTTGCTTTATTCTGTGTGCCACAACATTTTAATTTTCATTAGATCTTCTTACTGCTCTCTTAGAAGGTATAACTCCTCAGGATACACAACCCAGTTTACTTATCAATATTTGATCTGATAACCATACATCATAAAGCATGGCATTTGGTCATTTTTATTGTCTTAGGATGATAGAATCATAGAGTTGGAAGAGACCACAAGGGCCATTGAGTCCAACCTCCTGCCAAGCAGGAAACACCATCAGAGCACTCCTGACATATGGGTGTCAAGCCTCTGCTTAAAGACCTCCAAAAGAGGAGACTCCACCACACTCCTTGGCAGCAAATTCCACTGTCAAACAGCTCTTACTGTCAGGAAGTTCTTCCTAATGTTTAGGTGGAATCTTCTTTCTTGTAGTTTGGATCCATTGCTCCGTGTCCACTTCTCTGGAGGAGCAGAAAACAACCTTTCTCCCTCCTCTATATGACATCCTTTTATATATTTGAACATGGCTATCATATCACCCCTTAACCTCCTCTTCTCCAGGCTAAACATGCCCAGCTCCCTTAGCCGTTCCTCATAAGGCATCGTTTCCAGGCCTTTGACCATTTTGGTTGCCCTCCTCTGGACACGTTCCAGTTTGTCAGTGTCCTTCTTGAACTGTGGTGCCCAGAACTGGACACAGTACTCCAGGTGAGGTCTGACCAGAGCAGAATACAGTGGCACTATTACTTCCCTTGATCTAGATGCTATACTCCTATTGATGCAGCCCAGAATTGCATTGGCTTTTTTAGCTGCCGCGTCACACTGTTGGCTCATGTCAAGTTTGTGGTCAACCAAGACTCCTAGATCCTTTTCACATGTACTGCTCTCAAGCCAGGTGTCCCCCATCTTGTATTTGTGCCTCTCATTTTTTTTGCCCAAGTGCAATACTTTACATTTCTCCCTGCTAAAGTTCATCTTGTTTATTTTGGCCCAGTTCTCTAATCTGTCAAGGTCGTTTTGAAGTGTGATCCTGTCCTCTGGGGTGTTAGCCACCCCTCTCAGTTTGGTGTCATCTGCACATTTGATCAGGATGCCCTTGAGTCCATCATCCAAGTCGTTGATAAAGATGTTGAATAAGACCGGGCCCAAGACAGAACCCTGTGGCACCCCACTAGTCACTCTTCTCCAGGATGAAGAGGAACCACTGATGAGCACCCTTTGGGTTCGGTCAGTCAGCCAGTTACAAATCCACTGAGTGGTAGCATAGTCAAGATCGCATTTTACCAGCTTCTTTACAAGAATATCATGGGGCACCTTCAAAAAGAAGGTTTGAGGAAACTTCCAAATTGTCAAATTAAATTATTATTGTGCTCTAATACAGGTTTTTAAAAAGTCAAATGGCTGCAGGAACAGGTACATCAAATATTGTCTTACTTGGAAAGACTTTTTCACTGCCATGTTCCATAAATTCCATTGTAGTAAGTACGATCCACAGTATAATCCTAAGTATGCTGACTCAGAAGTAAGTCTATTGAATACGGTGGGAATTATTTCTTAGAAAGAATGCTTACTGTTTACTCATAAATGAGTTCTACTGAGTTCAATGACAAGAAAGGCCTGGTCCTGGCTGTTAAAGTGATGATGATCAGATCACTCTGCTCCTGCTAGTACTGTAATTTAGACTAACAGTTGCTTGGCTCTCAGGATGCTGCTGCTATGCTAGCATGTGTAGCTACTTGCAAAATAATCAGTGCAGGCTCAAAAGAGGAACAAACATAAATTGACAACCCATGACCTCTGTCAGGAGAAATGTGTCCCTGTTAATTCTCCTTGATCTCTCAGTAGCTTTCAATACCATCAACTACGGTATCCTGCTGGAGTGGCTGTCCAAGTTAGGAGTGCGTGGCACCACTTTGTGGTGGTTCCAGTCCTACTTGGATGGATGTTACTAGAGGGTGATGCTTGGGGAGTCTGCAGCCCCATACAGCCTTCAGTGTAGGGTTCATCGGGGTTTGGTTTTATCCTCTATGCTGTTTAACAACTACAGTGGTACCTCGCAAGACGAATGCCTCGCAAGACAAAAAACTCGCAAGACGAAAGGGTTTTTGTTTTTTTGAGTTGCTTCGCAAGACGGAAACGTCTTGCAAGTTTGTTTCCTTTTTCTTAACACCATTAATACAGTTGTGACTTGACTTCGAGGAGCAACTCATAGAACGCGGTGTGGAAGCCTTTTTTGAGGTTTTTTAAGACTTTGGTGATTTTTGAAGCTTTTCCAAAACTTTCCCGACACCGTGCTTCGGAAAAAAATTCAAGACGACAAAACTCGCGGAACGAATTAATTTTGTCTTGCAAGGCACCACTGTACATGAAACCGCTGAATAGGGTTATCTGGAATTTTGGAGTACATTGTCAGCATTATGCTGATGACATGCAGCTCAACTTCTTTACATCTGCAGGTGAGGTAGTGAATATGCTGGACCATTGTATTACTCAGTAGTGGACTGGATGAGAGCCAACAATCTGAAGCTTAATCCAGATCATAGAATCATAGAATTGTAGAGTTGGAAGGTACCCCAAGGATCATCAAGTCCAATCCCTGCAATGCCGGAATCTCAACTAAAGCATCCATGGCAGATGGCCTCATGACAGACAGATGGATGGGAGGCTGCCTGCTGTTGATCAGGTTACACTCCTTATGTAGCTTGGGGGTACTTCTGAATCTTTTGCTGTTATACAGGTGGCCTCAGTGGCTAATGGCCCTGCTGCTTCCATATTTCAATAGGACTAGCCTAACTGCTATTTTCTATGCTGTGGCAACCTCTAGGTTAGATTATTGCAATGTGTTATATGTGGGGCTTCCTCTGAAGATGGTTTGGAAACATCAGGTAGTATAGTATTTGGCAGCCAGGTTACTCTCTTTACTGGAAAGATGGTTTGAGCATATTGCACTGATCCTGGCTTGACTGCACTGGATGCCAGTTAGTTTCCAGGCCCAATTCAAAGTGCTGGTTTTGACCTATAAAACCTTAAACAGCTCAAAGGTAAAGGTACCCCTGCCCGTACGGGCCAGTCCTGACAGACTCTAGGGTTGGGCGCCCATCTCACTCAAGAGGCCGGGGGCCAGCGCTGTCCGGAGACACTTCCGGGTCACGTGGCCAGCGTGACGTCGCTGCTCTGGCGAGCCAGAGCTGCACACGGAAACGCTGTTTACCTTCCCGCTAGTAAGCGGTCCCTATTTATCTACTTGCACCCGGGAGTGCTTTCGAACTGCTAGGTTGGCAGGCACTGGGACCGAACAACGGGAGTGCACCCTGCCGCGGGGATTCGAACCGCCGACCTTTCGATCGGCAAGCCCTAGGCGCTGAGGCTTTTACCCACAGCGCCAGCAGCGTCCCTTAAACAGCTCAGGACCACAATAATTCAAGGACTGCCTCTCCACATATGAACCTACTCAGACCCTGCAATAATCTTGTGAAGACCCTCTTGTGCTTCCTCCATGAGAGCTCTGGAGGGTGGTAACACAAGAACGGTCCTTTTCTGCTGTGGCTTCCTCTTTGCGGAACACTCTCCCCTGGGAGACTTGCTTGGCTCCTTCATCACACATCTTTAGATGCCAGCCAAAACCTGTCTTTATAACCAGGCCTTTAGCTGACTAACATCATATATCCTTTGAAATGTGTTTGTGGGAGGGGGGTGTTAGTGTTCTGTTTTGTTCTTATTATGTATTTTGTGTTTTTATTTTATATTTTTATGCTGTGAACCTCCCTGAGATGAAGGGTAGTATACATATTTAATCACTACCACCACCAACGTTTGGAAATGAAATATAGTTTGCAAGTGACCAATCAAAAGGGTTGTTGCTTCTCCCTATGGTTTTCCAGTGTATTTTTCTGATGTTCAGTTAAATGTAGTGTGCGTCTTTTTAACTGTCCATAGATTGGTGATTCTCCATGGCTATCTCTTATCTCTATTTTTAAATCATTTATCCTATTAAACCTGTTCCACCTTGTTCAGCTGATCTGTATATTCTCCTCATGTGTTCGATTTTCATGGCTTTCCAAGGTACAAATTCTCCTGCTCTTCCAAGTTTGTTGTACTTTAGTACATCTTTCCCCCTCTACCAATACTGTTTTTTCCATGCCAAATGTATTCCACATCCACCTTTGTATTTTTACTCTAATTATGACTAGTCCTGACATAATACTGCTGATTATATGTGTGGATTCTCCATAAGAACCCTCTTGCCACACTTTTGTCACTCCAACTTCACCCCTATCTTTCTTGCTGGTGTTGTTCCAGAATGATTATTTCCTAAAAGGAATATTTATTGTCGAGCAGGATGGCATATTATGCCAGACAAAATTAGAACGCTTAACAAGTCACCAGAGCCCAAAACAACTAAAATGGCCTCAGTAGGACAAGAGGAAAGACTGAAGAACATAATGGATCCAGGGAACCTATTAAGAGCTCTGTTTTGTAGTCCGTGAGGTACGCATAAAAACTTTAATAGGTTAATTGCAATGATTAATTGATTAAAACCTGCAGCCTTATTAATAACATTATATAAATAGCTGCTGAGAAAACATTCTGGCATGGAAAGGAGAACATGTGTGATTACTGAAAGAATTGTTGTGCTGTAATGAAGGCTAAGACTGCAATCCGATGCCCACTTAACTAGGAATACATCCCACTGGATTTCTGGAGCTTACCTTAGAGTACATGTACATAGGACTGCACTCCCTATATGACACATAGAAACAATGTGCAGTTTCAGATTGGAGAATCATTGACAAGTATAACTCAGCTTTACAGATGGAAGCTTATAGAGCTGGCATGCTCTACCAGGTGTAAAACCTGTCTATTCCTGTTAGCGATGATTAGGAACAGATGTTTCACAGGGTGTTAAAATATATTCCGCACACAATATTTCTGCAGCTGTTGCTCAGGTCTTGTTCATATGTTTCCATGAGGCATGTGAGGAGTAAGGAAGAAAGTGTAACTCTAATCAGGACCGTCAGAATCATGAGTGGGGCGGGGGGGGGGTTAGAAACATATGGAAAGAGTACAGCTAAAAATGTGTTTAGTTTTCAATAATTTTGAAATGTAATATTTTCTTTGGAATGTTTATGATTTCTATTGTTTGTGTTTGTATTTGAATTTGTGTTTTGAGCCATCGTGGGGACCTTTTTTTGTCTGAAAGGCAGTATATAAATAAATTAACATAGCATTGAGGATGCTTTGCATATTCTCTTTCCTCTAATACATGGACTTATTCTCTGGCGCCCTCAGTTACTAAAAATCAATGAATGCAAAATATTGTACAGGCACCTAAATTGGACTTAACTTATGAATGTTTTATTACATATATTTTGGAAAAAACTTTAAGTCCAAGTGATTTGGAGAGTTTCTGGGGTACTATATAGATAAACACACTTCTAATGAAATTGTGTGTGTCCATGTGTGAATGTGTAATTGTGCCCACTAGGTAATCAATTTCATTAATTTCATTAATTGTTTCACATAAAACATCCCAAAGTAACATTAAAAGTATCAACAATAAAAACTTATATAAAAACTGTTTCAAGTCCAATATGCATACAGTCTTTTAAAAGTAAATAAATAAATAAAGTAATAAAGTAATTTTAATATAATAAATGAATGAATAATATATCCTTTTAAATATATTGTAATATATATATATATTTAGAGTATTCCTTTAGAATCTGAGCTTTAATTGTGGAACATTTAGTCTCAGGCTCAACTGGTTTAATCAGTTGTGTTCATGAACTACAATATATCAACCCTTTGATTCACAAGGAGACCTTCTGGGCACTGGTGGTCAAACTCTGGAATTCCCTCCCTCCCCACAAGATTTGACTGTTGCCAACTTTGGACATTTTCTGGTGCCACCTGAAAATCCATCTCCTCTGCCAGGCCTATGGGTCATGCAGTTCTCATCTAAGTAATCATATCTTTGTTCTGATGAGAACTTTGATTTTTTTTTGTATGGTGTTTTATTTCTGTATTTAACTTACATTGTGATCTCCCTGAGGTCCTTTGATGAAGGATGGAATATCAATTATTAAAATAAAAGAATATATTGTGACTGAACTTTATTGTTGCAATTATAACTGTGTATTAGGTAGAATATTTGAGAAAAAATGACCCCAAAGCTTTGGCTAATTTAAAAGGAAAGATTAAGAATGTAGCTGCATCTTGTTTTTCTACTGTATTCATGCTCCCTAAAGTATCATTCCACTTGATGACTGCAGACGAACATGTGGACAGCTTCCATTTGAAAAGTATTATGTTTGACATGTAGTGTGAGTTAATATGATAATGTTATCTCTGGTGTTCAATCTGCTGTGTCCCATTCACACATACAAGTAATCTCTCAGTGTGCAGTCATAGTGTCTTGTGTGTGCATGTCCATGTTTTAGGCAAAATACAGACTTTTATGAGCTTGAGCAGAGCTATTGCACCTGCCATCATCCTATCAAATGGAGAGAGTGCTTCATAATTCTCTTGGTGTGTCTGAAAACCCATTCCAGGTTGGAAAATCAGATATAGTATTGGGCTGGACTTTGAAAATAAGGCTTAATAAGTTCTTCTTTTTTCAGCCTATAACTCTAAAGAAAGCTGCTGCTCTTAGTATAATATAGGAGAAACTGGATTTCCGTCAAGTTATCAGTTATATACCGGTAATTTATTCTGTTGTTGCAATTAAAAGTAGAAATAAAAGATCATGAAAAGTATGTCTCAGCAGCTTTACATAAAAATAGTTGTGCTCTCGTATAGGAACCAAAAACCAAACAGAAAAGTGAAGGTAATAAAACAATTATCCATCTTGGGGGCATGGGGCATGCAAGTTCTCAGAAGGAAAATATTGAATTGGGTGGGCAATAGGATAATAGGAGACAAAAAAAACCTGATAAGGATTTTTTAAAAAAACTCTCCAAAGCAAAAATTTGATAAACATTTTAAATTAGTTCTCAAAATGCAGGGAGCTTAGTGTTAGAATTCCATCTGATCACTATTAGGCTTACATGAGATTGCAAAAGACTGCTGATAATGGAGTTAAATTCAATTCAAAGCACTGTACTGAGGACACTGAAAGTTTGCAGCGGGCCTGTAGAAATAAAACATGTTCACTGCAAAAAAATTGAGGATCAAGATGGATGTTGTTTACAATGTAATTGACATCCAGGCTAATTTCCCCCCTGATATATCATATCCAGGAGTTCAGATAAGCTATGAAGATAGAAAATCAGTCCGCTTAAGGAAATAGTTGCACCTCTCTTCTGTATTTGATAAATAGACCTTTGAACATCATGTTCAGTTATTATGCCCTCCAGGTGTTTTTTTGGCCTACAACTCCCATGATCCCTAGCTAGCAGGACCAGTGGCCAGGGATGATGGGAATTGTAGTCTCAAAAACATATGGAAGGCCGAGTTTGAGGAAGCCTTTATTAGAGCGTTGAGGGCTGGGGTGGGGGGCATGATTTTAGTCTTCCTGTAAAAATCAAGAAAAATAAGTTCCACAAAATTGCAAGGGAAAACCCAAAGCAGATTTTGATTTTTTTTTTATTTGCATGCTGACCCAAACAGAAAAGTTAACTGTTCAAGAGGGTAGCATCTGAAACCAGTACTGAGTGAAGCAGGAAGAAGGGAAAATCCTAAGAAGAAATATGCCATGGCTTCATGTCAGATGTTTTTCACTTCTTTTCTCTCCCTCTCTTTTTTATGCACACAAACACCCATAAGCGCGCGCACACACACTCACACACACACACATTAATATATATAATGTATGCAGATATTGATGGAATTCTATGAGTTGAAAGAGAAGGAAGATGTCTTTAAGGATCCATATCTCTCCCAGCAGATATACATTATTATCACTGGAATGTGGCCTTCAGTCTTGAAACAGTTAAAAGAGTTCTATGGTCACAAAAGAAGAGATTTCTTCAGAATTATCTCCCGCCTCACATTTGCTCTTAGGCAAGCAGTTTAAAAAAGCCCAGTGATTGAGCCAGTGATCCAATTTGAAATGCAGAAATGATTAGAGCTGCTTGCCTCATTTCATATCGAAATTCTCTGATTTATGACAGGGCTGCAGCCAAGATCTATCTCCAAAGGGAATTAGTGTGCAAGTTTGCATATTTTTGTTATTTAGGTTTCTGATAGCAGCTTCTAGCTAGAAATACTCAACTAGGAGGTGGTGGCAATGCTGGGTTTTTCAGCCACTGGAGCACAAAAAGATAAGAGCCTTATGTTTAGGACATTTAGACCCCTTGACCATCTTCCTGTGCAGTATTTTTTAAAAATAAAAAACCAGATTGCGGAAATACAAGAATCCAATGGAATGGTTAATTGTAGCTGTGAAGAAGGGAATTACCCAAATTCTGTCTCCATGTTTTAACTAGTAGAATTTTAATGAGGCATAAAACTTCAATCATGCAACTGACCTATGGGGCAGAGTATAGAACATATAATGAAACAGAAATAGAATTCTGAAAAAAAATTATTACCTTATCTGGCATTTACATGAAGTGTTAACAGGAAATTATGCAGTAGTTATAAATGAAAAAAATATGGGATTTAATGTACTTATTAATAAAGATTTGTTACATACATGATACCAGTGTCCCAAATCTGCTGTCCGCAGCTGTTCCCAATTTCTTTCGTGTCTCTTCTCAAATGCATTTAGTGTCTTATTCTTAACGAAACTAAGACCAATTTTCCTTTAATACTAGTTTCTAAGACCCATGGAAACATCTTTGTGGAGGAATTGAGTATTGCAGAATTTTCCCTTTTCCAGCAGGATCCAGACATCAGTGAAACTGGCAAAGTTCTAATTATGAAAGCATGAAATACTTTATTTGGAATTTGTAGATCCTCACTAGGCAATGGTAAAGGTCATGGATGTAAAGACTGTGGTCTCTGGTCCTTACATCCATCCATTAGATAGAAATATAAGTAATTGCTAAATTATATATATACCACAGTGAGCATAAAGATTACACCGAATCTTTGTTACTTCAGTCATTTCACAGTATTATGCAGAGATGTTGAATCCCAAGAGTGATCCTACACACTGGTGCTACCAAAATGCAACTGTGCAGTGCGTCCAACTTAACTCCACAGAAACAGAAGCTTCAGCATTCTATTCTATGAGAAAAGAAATTCTCCACTATCACAGTGCAAAATCTCAATGGTCACATGGATAAATTCCCTTTGTTGAAGGGAACAGGCTCTTCTGGAAGTGAGGGGCTCATTTTAAGCTTGTAAGGCAGTAGTACCTTTAATGGTCTGAAAATCACAGCAAAGTAAAACAAGAGAAAGAAACATGTACAGTTCTCATTAACAAACAGCTATGGCAACAAAAGGGAAAATGTTTATAAGAGCCTTTTGAATAAATAATGTGTTTCTTAGAAGTTCATTAATCTCATTAAATTCAGTCAAGACCAATATTTTAATCTTTTGTTTGTCTCAAAATTTCAGTACAAAGATTCAAGAAAACTGCAGTGGAAAAACCTGAATTATTCTTAAAATCATAATTCCTCAAATATTTCCATTTGTCCTGTTTCATTTCAATCTAATATTTTCATGTCAACATTGCTTCTTGTGATGCATGTTTGGGTACATTATGCAATTACTTAATTGACCTACTTTCTGAGAAAGGCTATGACCATGATCAGATTACTGACCTTCACATAATGCAATGATACTGCACCTAAAACAGTACTGACAGTATTCTGAACTCCCTCATACCCTCTGACATGCAAGTGAAATGAAAATTTATGTAGCAAATTAGTATTTTTGTAATGACCTTTTAATAACTCCACAGCATGGAGTAAATATTGCATAGTGTGTGAGTTAAGAATAGAATGTAAAGAAACTATTGTTCCAACAAAAGTCATTCCCTTTTGTCGCAACATAAATTGCTGACTTGGTCTTGCAACACCTGAGTTCTATTTTGTAGGTGATGTGAAGAATATATACAACTTACGTAACAAAAGCGGCGTTGTGTGCAAGGTGAATTTCACAAGTCAGTTCTGCTCTGGTTCTTGCTACTTACAATCCTGTAATAAAATCTTACTGAAATAATCTTACTGAAATAATAATGTAGTTTGGGCTGCGGTGCTCGAAATTTCCATAAGATAAAATACACTATTTTGTTGTTTTCAGTCCTACTTCCATCCCATGCTATCACTGCAATTTGAGAAATAAAAAACTTATTTCCCAAAATTTCAAAGGAGATCCAGCTCTTCAGCAATTCCTTTCCTCTTTTCCACACATACCTTTTGTTAATGGTATTCTCCTGGCTCCCCTCCCACAAGTGGAGAGTACCACTAGTATGTCAGTCTTTTCCTTCTCTGTGGCTACGATGCCCATGTGTCTTTAATAATACTTCATGTCATCCTTTAAAAATAATTACCTTCTTTTTTCTAGAAAAATGTTGTTCAAACAAGCCATTATGTTATGTTTGTTTACTTTTATGCTCCTACCCAGCAATAACACTGTTCAGCACAGCTTAGAAGAATAAAAACCACACCAATAAAACAGTGAACAATTGATGCACAACATACAAAGCAGCTACAGTTTAGGTAAGTTTAACCTGAATAGGACATCTGTCACAAACAGAGATGAAGCTTCAGTAGCAATAGAATAATGTGCAATGGAACAGTCCTGAATTTTTCTCAGATTCTTCTTGTTCTGTTCAATAACACTTTATCTGAATACCTCTCTAGACCTCCACAGCATCTGCTGTTCTTGGGAAACAGTTTTTCCCAGGGATAAGTGTGTTACTCGAAAACATTATACAGCAAAGCTTTGCAGGCAGAGTGCTGTATTCTTGCACCATTCTTGCTAATTAATTCCTACAGGACTTGCTCCTGGCCTAACGATTTTTGAAGCCAACAACATGAGGAGCTTCCTTTGGCAGCTCCCAAGAAAAGACACAATACTCTAGGAACACTATGCAAGCAGGGAGAAAGAGGAAAGACAATAAGAGTTACAAGACTATAAAGAAAAAGAGTGACTACAAATTATGGCTGGTGTAAGTCACATTAAAAACGTGGACTAAGTTCAACTACTTTAAAAAATCGAGAGGTTTAACTATTGACTCCACTAAGAAATTAATCACATCCAGACTCTGATTCCATTTCAGTGAATGCATTTTTAGTATAAAAATTAGATCTCTCTCTCTCTCTCTCTCTCTCTCTCTCTCTCTCTCTGTGTGTGTGTGTGTGTGAGAGAGAGAGAGAGAGAGAGAGAGAGAGAATAATGAGGCATGGGAGAGAGAACCAGTTTTCAAGTACACACTTGCCTCTTGTCTATCTCATTAAAATAAATTAGCTACTGGATCAAAGATGCAAAGTAGGTAATGTGACATCTTCAGCTGAGCCAACTGCTAAATGCTGAAAGAGACCACAAACGCTCTACTATAAAAAGTATTTTCTCTAAACAGAAAGTAAAAACAGCTAAATGCCAAACTGAGTCATTACTGACCAGTAGTCTGATCCTAAAGGTGAGCAGCTTTTGGATATTACACTGAAACTCAAAATGTGGATGGATGAGAGACTTGTCCACCAGCTTCTTTGTGGTTCCAGTCTCCCAAATGGGAAGGTTCTCTCCTGCACTGAGATGCTGGAGCATCAGATGCAGGAACACTTCACACATCTCACCAGAAGGGCAAAACTGCTGAATAAGTGCATCGTACTTGCCTGCTTGCCCCCTTAGGTGCATCATGCAGTGTCACCCTCATTACTGAAACAGTATGCTTAAGAATGTAATTTAAGGCATGCAACTCCCTCAGTGTCTATTCTCGTTCTGTATGCTTGGTTTTATTTATAACAACTCTGTAAAATGCATGATGGGAAATTATTGGTGGAGGGGGGGGGAGTAGGGAGGGAAGTAGATAGAGAATGAGTTTTAATTTCATAGAACTGACCAAGAAAGATAATGAAGTACTTTCAGAACTCTTTGTACGAAGCACAAGAGAAAACCCCCTGAGCTTTATTACTTTTAGCAACCAATTACTACACTAAAAAGTTTTCCCAATTATGAATTACACTAATGCAGACTGCGCAGACTCAACTTGGCTACGTATATTAGAAACCCAGCATCCAAATAATTAATGAGAAAACACTGCATGTGTTCAGACCTTCTGTTAATTGATTAAACGAGTCTGTCTAAATCTGATTATAATCGCGCTATGTCAGTCGGACTGTGTGTGTATGTACGCTTTTTCTCCTCTTTACATACATATTTATTTTCCAAAACCGAAGCAAAAGATAAAGCTGCTCTAATAGCTAACCTCTCAGAGCGAATGCTGCAGAGTTCCATGAAAATGAATTAGCAGCTGTTTAATGTCTCAGTTCTTTCCTAATCCATCACCTGCCTTCATAAGATGCAAAATGTTTTTGACATTTGTGCGTTTTTTGCTGCTTATTGTAGTTAACAAATGTTCGATAGTTTTCCTGTGGTTTCTTAGTAAAACACACAAAACTGCCATGCACTTGTCAGGTTGTTTTTTTTTTTTAAAGGAGGCCACAGTGTTCCCTAAGGGTTGTGAGAGAAGTTCATCCCATTGAACTGGTCAGCAAGATATCATTAGCTTGTTGTGTACATGAAATCCAGGGGTTAGAGCTCCAAGCGTCACAAGCCAGTTTCTTTACCTCCTTGAGCTGATCAGAGGATCAGAGTATCAAGGAAGGATTAGCACTGACTTGGGATTTGTGTGATTGGTTAATTTATTGCGGCGATGGCAGGCCTTTCATCTATGGCAACATTTAATCAGCACGGCCATGGAGGCTATTACGGGTTAGCTCTTTTCTCAAGTCAGCCAGGGATGCACCATCAGCCCTATCACAATTCCCCTGAAATTTCCAAATTATCTGGAACAGGCTTTAGCCTCACAGTAATAAAAATTAGAAGAGATTCCTGATAGCAGTGGTGGAAAAGCTTTCACTTGCACAGGGCAAATTATAAATAGTATGAACGTGCACTTAAAAAAAATATTCTCCACCTCTTAAGAGATGTGCAGGACTTATCACCTCTGCTCTGATCCAAATCCTTGTGGTTGAAAATTTATATTAGATTTTATCAGAGAGGCCTAAGTCTAGAAAAATCAATGAAGGTTATCTTTTATGTTGCAGGAACTTGTGGAAATATTGATTTTCATTTTATAGTGAATTTGGAGCATGAGTTGGTAATCACTGCTGAGCTGACTACAATGTTTGCCTACTGTATCTTTTACTGAGTTTTTGCTCAAGTATTTAAGATCGTATATTCCTGTTGATTTTTTTAGTGGGTAGGTTGAAATCAGATGTCCCTTAAACATAAATTTGTACACTCATTGCTATAAAATGTAAGCCTTCCTTTTAGCAAATTATTTGCTGGTGTTGGGTGGTGTTATTTTCTGTATTTAATGTGCTCACAGCAAGCACACAAGTCTTCCAGGTTTTATTTTTCTGCATGAATATAGGTCTCTTGGTATTATCCCTATAACTGCAGGACATTGGATGAAATTCAGAAGTGCTTAGAAATGGAATAACAAAGGAGACAGACAACTTTGGCTCTATCTTTCACTCCCTTATACTAGTAAAATGCCCAGCATTGTGACAGTATGTATGTATATTCAGAGGCAGTTGGTCCGAGCTGGGGGTGTTGCCTCCCTGAATCTTTGTCAGTGACAAAGAAAGGGAGAGATTTAGCCCATACTGCAAAAGCGTCCACAAGTGCAGTACTTTGTTCCTTTCCTGTACTTGTAAAAATGAGCGGCAGCCATCAATTGATGCTGGGGTAGTAGAGTGCTGAACACAACTGGGCTGTGTGGCTAAATCCATTCCTTAGCACTGGTGACCCCAGTCATTAGTATCAAGTCAGCTTGTATCTGCATAAAGCCATGCCTTGGATTCTGTTTCTTGGCCACACCAGAGTATAACAGGCTTTAGAAGAGTAGAATAGGTTGGTGGGAGTTGCTTTTATATAGATAGACAACCCTGTATTCATAGCAGAGGGAAATCATTGATACTATATTGAAAGAAACAGTAGTTTATAATTTTATCATTCATTGGTGATTGCACTACTTTGAATGGATGAATAAGACAGAAGATTTGTTTGTTTGTTAATCTATTTGAAAGTTCAGTGTCTTCTCACCCTTCAACCTGGCAAAATGTTTAGCATTGATTGTTTTATATATTTTGGGTAGCTTTACCAAGTCAGTCAGATATAATTTACAGGCTCTTCTCTTATGGTCACTGTTTTTACTGTATATATTTTTATAATACGTCATGGATACATTCTGCATCATATTTTGAAAGTCCTTTGAAGGTTGTTTCTGTCTTATATATAGATAAGGGGGTGAGAACACCTCGGTGTCATCAAATATTTTCATGAAGGTTTTAAAGAAATTCAGTCTAAGTTGTGTTTTCCTAGTGATGAGCTCTGTGTTATTCTTAAAAAAAAAAAGTGTGAATATTAGCATGGCAAGATATGCTCTGCTATGTGACCTTACAGGGAATTAGAACCTGAACATGGAAAGCTGCCTTAACCAAGTCATACCAGTGGTCCATCTAAATCACTATGATCTCCATTGACTGGCAGTGGCTTTTGCAGTTTCAGACAAGAATCTTTCCCAACCTTATCTGGAGATGTCATGGATTGAATCTGGGACCTTTTGCATGTAAACATGGATGTGCTCTGCCACTGAGCTACATTCCTTCCTCTATTTCTCCTGGCTAGAGAAATCACATATCTTTATAAAGAAACACATTCACTATCCTATATTTAAAGGTTAAACCAAGACAAAACATTCAGCAGCATTTCTTTACAAGTCTATAAATTATGGACAGTAGAGCTAATGGCACCAGGAACTATATAATTGGATCGTTAAAGAATTTCGTCCCCAGCCCTTTGACTGGGGAACATAGGGATTTAACCTGGGGCATTCTATATGTGGAGCAAATGTTTCACTACATAAGAACCTAAGAAGAGCCTTAATGGATCAGTCTAAGTATCCATGGAGTTCAGCATCCTGTTTACTATTGTGGCCAACAATATGCCTTTCTCCAGAAGCAGGACAGCAACTGGAATTCAGAAGCATACTGCCTCTGATCCAGGATGTAGCATATATGACTAGTTGCAATTGATAGCCCTTTCTTCCATGAATTTGTCTAATCCCCTAAATAAGCAGCTCAAGGTGCATCACTACACCCTTGCATTGAACCATATTTGTACGGTAATTTATTGCCCATTCCTCTAGTTTGGAGAGGAACTTTTGGAGCTGTTCACAATCCCTTTTGGTTTTTATCACCCTGGGCAATTTGATGTTATCAGTAAACTTGGACACACCAATGTTCATCCTAACTCCAGATCATTTATGAACGAGCTAAAAAGCACTGGCCCTAATGTGATGTTCTTGAGGTACCCAACTTGGTATATGTCTATCTGATTAGAAGTATTAATTTATTCCCACTCTGTTTCCTGTTTTTTGATCAGTACCAATCAGTAGGGGTATATCTTCTCTTATCCCATGACTATGTTTAGTCAGGAACTTTTAGTGAGGGGACCAAAGCTTTCTAAAACTCCAAGTACTCAATGCCAGGAATAGATCAGCCTTGTCCACACGCTTGCTGACAATCCCATTGGACTCTAAAGGTTAGTGAGAAAGAACTTACCTTTGCACTAGCTTTGCTGGTTCTTTTTCAGCAGGATTTATTCCCAGTGATGCAGGAATTGCAGGAGTTTATCATGGAAACCTCCATAGTCATGCCCCAGGAAGAGTCCATAACTGAAGGCATCTATGTTGAGCCAATAGATAGATGTAGATATAAAATGTTTGTCTTGATGCACGCACAAGCAACAGTACATATGGCAATACCAGATTCATTAAGACAAACATGACTGCGATGCTATGCATAGTTCCCTGGAAGTAAGCGCCGTTCAAAACAGGTGCTTATTTCTGACTGCATAGGGTTCAGCTTCTGAGTAAATTGAGCTTTAGCAAAAGATCTTCGGTCAGCTTAAATGGAACCTTTAGAGTTTAATTAGAAATGCAAACATTGTGGCAAAGAAGTGTTACCATTAAAACTGCTAGTGGGAAGTAGGGACCTAGCGATGGAGGAGAAATTAAAGTAAGTATGCATTTAAAGGCAAACCTGCTTAATTTGCACTTTCGGAAACAGTACACTAACTGAAACACAGACATTCTTCAAAATTTGCTGGGACTTCAAAGCACCTTGCAAAGCTCCTGTTAAAACAAAGTTTTCGCCAGTTTCATTTTAGCAAGGGATTCATTGGCATCAAAAACCCCGCTAAAATGGAGGGGTGTGTGTGTGTGTAAATCATTTTTTTCAGCAGGGGATTCTAATTTATTTATTTGTTAAAGTTACCGGTATATGTCACCCTTCATCTGAGGATCACAGTATAAAAAAACACAAAAAATACAACTTTTGATGCAGCTGATGGACTTCCCATAAGAATTCCACTAGTGAGTAGGAGTTTAATCTTGCTCAGTTTCACAGGATTCCAGGCAAGGCTGTTCCTGATTCAGGAAGGAGTTTGCATTGGAATTGTCTGCTACAATAAAGCCCCCCCCCTTATTTGGTTTACTGTGGTTTGGCTTACTCTTATGTGCAAACTGGGTCAATACAAGGATGTGGATGAAATGGATAATGGCAGTTAGCGCTCTGTTGAATCACTAACTCACTCTCACACACAGGCACACACACATTTTCTTATTCTGTTCAGTCAAATGTTTTCAGGAGCACCAGCAACTTCAGAATAACAAAATATGTTGATTGGAAGATTTGGGTGGTCATATATTTTAAAAGAAAATGACTAAATACTGTTTCAAAAATACAGTGGAAAGCCTAAGTAGCGTACTTAGTTACATCCTATGTCTGGCAAAATTTGGCAGAAAAATTGTGTACGTGCTCAATGTGTTGGCCAGGCAATAAGACTATTTTGGAACTACTCCTGGGAAATCAGCCAAAGCTGATAAATAAGCTTGATGTTTGGGAAGCCTCTAGGACTGTCTGATCTAGTGATCATAATATTATTAAACATGAAATGTACTACTAGAGAAAATAATGTGTTTGCTTTTTAAAAACAATCCCTCTATATAGGATTCAGGAGAGATGTGTACCCACTATTGAAAATGCAGGCTTTATGGGCAATCAGCTACAGAGAAGTACAAATTGGTTTTTTTATTTTTTAAAAAATGTGCAGGAATGTTTCATGTATTCTACACACAATCAAAATTTTATTGTTGCTATTTGACATGAGCAAGTAGTCCAGACTCATTTATTTTTATCTTTTATCTTTTTATGCAACATAAAAAGAAGAAGGGGGTCGGTAGGCCATCATCTGGGGCTGTCCAAACACACCAATTGGGGTGTTTTAATGTATATCATTTATTTTGCAGGTGGAACATTATATCATCATAGGGTATGGACTGAGACCTCAATGAGCATAGGAGGGATGAGGGTTTGGAGAAACATTTGTGTGTGGGTAGAAAAGCAAGAAGTATATGAATTCATCTCCAGTTTGGATTAAAATCCAAGCCAGAAAGGAAGTTGGGGTATGTAATGTTCACCTTGTATTCAAGATGAGCATAGTGAATCATGAGATCTGGATGCCTGAGCCAGGATATACGAGTCTCTGGACACATCCCTCCAAAAGTTTCCTCTGGATTTGCTGCTGCTTGTGTGTGCAAGTTTCCCCCCAGCATCCTCATGATGTTCTCTTCATCCAAATGGCAGCCCACAATTCCCCCAACATCATTTAGTCTGATAAGGAAAATTAATCCAAATGCAAATTGCTCCCTGCACAATCATGGCTGCACAATATGACATTGCTATGTTAGGTGATTCTTTAGGTGCATGGTGGTGCTCTCGGGCGTTTTCTCTTGCCACCTCCCCCTACATCTTCCTGTTCCTTGTAGCTGCCAAAACAATGTTTGTTTTCCAAGTGTACCTAATTCCAGTTGCTGCATGTTCAGGCCACATTTGCAGAACATAAATTAACCTTGTACATTCTTGTTTTATTTTAACACAGGTTTTACACAAGAATGCTTGTGCAAAACCTCTCTCTCTCTCTCTCTCTCTCTCTCTCTGTGTGTGTGTGTGGTGCCACACCAACCCACAATCTCTGCACAAGATTCCAGGGGGTTTCAGGCACTCACCCAGGGTTATGTTTCCAATGAGAGTTCAGACAAGGCAGAGGACAGGCACTATTGGATTTGGAATCAGGAAAAAAAGTAATCACTCATCTTTGGCCACTCTTGTGCCAATGTGCACATGGAAAAATTAGATCTGACTTACCAGATGTGTGATAACAACCCAGTATGCACACAGGCTCAGTGACATCATTAGGTCCAATGTGGATTTGTGTTTACCAAACCTGATTCAACGACCTTGGTGTGATTCTAAAATATATCTCCTTGATAGCTTTAGTCAGGAGAGAATTAATGCTCTCATATCCTCCTTGTGGGTTTCCAATAGGTGTGCATTGGCCCCTGTGGGAAATGGGATTCTGGACTAGATTGGCCTTTTCCAGCAGGATCATTCCTGGTTCTTAAGAAACTCAGTTCAAATGTGTGAAATAATAACACAGGTGACAATTATCTGAGTTAAGACATTCATTTGCACTTTAAAGAATAATCTGTGGTATATCTGAATATATTGAAAAGCACAATTTTCTCATGTCCTGGGTATTAATAACCACTATAGTCCTCAAGAAAGTGAACTAAGGTTTACTTTGCCCCATTAAGGGTTTGTTTCTTGCCTTATAATTCTGGTAAAGAGCCAGCAGGCATCCCATATAGAAAATTCCCACCAATCACAATTCTCTCCGGCTGAGATAGAATAACTAGAGCATAACTACTGAAAAGCAACAGAATTATGAATTTGTAGAGAGGGGAAAGGCGAAGATAAGTGCATGAAAGTCAGCTAACATTGGTACATGGGTGGTTACAGGAGAGAAAGGGTTAAGCAGATTTTCATTTTAGATAGTTACCGTGGCAACAATCGGTGAGCTCAGGCTGTATCTTTTCTATTTGTGGGAAATGTTTAGATTTACAGAGTAGCTTAACTTATTATATACCTGCCTTGATTGCTGGATAAAGCTTGCTGATTAAAAGCAGAATAAGATACATTTTTATAATAGTACTGAAGAGGAAAAATTCCATAAAACCACTGAGAGTCTTTGTCCAGAGTTCTGTTACGCTCTTTGAACACACTTTCTTTTGACAAAATGTAGCTCTAAACCTGAATTTTGTGTGGAAACTTTACAGCTACCCAGTTCAAACATAACTCTAAGCCAAACCATGGCTTAGTAGGAAGATGTGAGTGGGCAGGTTTTCCTGAGAGGAGATTGCAGCCGCTGTCCTTGTCCCCTAGTCCTGCTGCTGCTGCTGCACAACCCAAAGCTTAGCATGTCATCTGAATCTGAGTGTTCACAGTTTGTGGGGCTTCTTTAAAGAGTCCAGCGTCATACATTCACTTGCCTGAGGCAAGTGTCCTGGCCTTGGGCAAGAGCCCTACATAGTTCCTCATCCTCTTTCTCAGTCAGAGCAGTGGCGTAGCGTGGGTTCTCAGCACCCGGGGCAAGGCAAGTAATTTGCGCCCCCTAACCCATGGATTTTAGCACTCGAGTCTCTTCCGCGCCCCCCCAGATGTTGCGCCAGGTGCAGCAGCCCCCCTGCACCCCCACGCTACGCCACTGCTCCCACCACAAGTCTTCAGGACAGCCATCCGAAGGCTGGCGCGGGGAGAAGGTCTCTCCGCCCCACCACCAGCCTTCGGAGGAGGTCCGAGGACAGTGGGGTTCCTGCTTCCTCGAGGAGGGCCGGTCAAACGCGCCCCCCAAAATGTTGCGCCCGGTGCGGCCGGCACCCCTGGCACCCCCCATGCTACGCCACTGAGTCAGAGATCCACATCCTGGATTGAATCTGGCAACTATAGTAGCCTACCTGACAGGGTCCTTCAGGCACCAGAGGGTTGAAACTGTTTGCTTCATGATGACAAATTAAGCACCAAAATGACATTGTTCAACAGAATCTGTAGTGTAGCTGCCTGCTGCTTTTGGAAGTTAAAATAAAGCCTACTTGAATTCGCACAGTGACTCAGTTCGTACATCATACTAAGACAAACCATGGCTTGCTACAAAAATGTGATTTTCTAGAAAGGAGACTGTGACCACTTTGCAACCTCTTCTAGTCCTGTAACTACTGTACTGCTATAAATTGAGCCATAGTTTGTCTTAGCAGCCAAACCTGAGCTCAGGAGTGGGAAAGGAGTGCAGCAGCCACAATATTCTCTGAGAGAACCTGCACACTCATATGAAGTTATGAATAATATACTAAGAACGCGAGAATTACCAGAAACCTTGTCCAGTCCACATTTTACCAGCTTCTCTGCAAGAATTTCATGAGGAACTTTTTCAAAAGCCTTACTGAAATCAAGACACACTATGTCCACAGCATTCCCTTGATCCACCAAGCCCCACACACCTGGCATGAGTTGTTTTTGAGAAACCCATGGTGAATCTTAATAATCACAGCATCCTTTTCTAAGTGCTCACAGGCCAACGACTGTTTATCTATTCTAGGACCTTTCCTAGTATCAAAGTCAAACGCACCAGTTAGTAGCTACGTGGTTCCTCGTTTTCTTTTTCTTTACCCTTTTTGGAATATGGGGACAATATTTGTCCACCTCCAGTCAGCAGGAACCTCACCTGTTCTTTAGCAATTCTCAAAGATTATAGACAGAGGCTCTGATATTACATTTGCAAGCTCTTTTAGTACTCTTGGGTGCAGCTCATCAGGCCCCAGGGATTTGAATTCATTTAAAGTAGCTAGGTGTTCCCTTACCACTTCTTTTCCTGTCTTGGGCTTCAACTCTTGAAAGCATAAAGCATATGTCTGGGGCAGAATCTGGTACTTTGGAGCTGGGATTCTTCAAGTATTTGTTCTTGAAAATGGATTTAAGTTTGGACAGAGAGAAAGAAAAATAAGGAAATAGAATATTAATAGTGAGATTCGGCTTCTCTCTGCAAGCTTATTTTTGCTAGTTTTTAATCTGTGAGATCACCGTCTGATGTTAGCTTTACATAGCAGAAACAGTGACACCATTGCCTGAGTGCCAAGCTGCCCTCCATGACAACGCAGACCAGCTAGTTGTTTCAAGTTCTCTCATATTTGGATGTTATTACAAAGCATAGTGCTTTTTAAACAAATGAATCAAAATATGATGGACCTGCAGCTTCTGCTTGACATCCTCTCTGTAGAAAATAGAGGAGGCACGCAATGATGGTCTGTCTAGTTCCACTTCCATAATCCAGGACCCGAAGCAGGAAATTCAATATGACAGGGAACTAAGCATAAATTTTACTTCACAAAAATGAAATCTGATTTGCTATGGAAAAGGTGTGTTCACGCTCGAGTTGTATGGCACCGGAAGACTCCTCAGAGCAGGAGGGGCAAGCAATGTGTAACACATCTCAGATCACTTATTCTCTATCCTAGCCAGTTTGATGGTGAAATGGGCAGAAGGAAACTTAGAGGAGTAAGCAGGAAACTTTGTGACATGAAAGGTGAGCCTGTTTTGAATATTTCTGGGAGTTACACGAGATAAAATAAGTTTACCTGCCTCTGAAAAGCCACTGTATTCTGTTTTGGACCTTTGCAAATACTTCTACAAAATAGGCTTGTACAAAATCAGCCTGTTTTGCAAAAATATTCAGTGTTTGGGTGCTCACATAAATGAATAATGCCTTTAATGTATTATGTGCTAACTTTACTTACATTGGAATGCTTGAAATTTAAATAGAACACATTTGTGAAGACTGCAAAATCTATGTACCACATGACAAATGCTTCAAGCCTCTCCTGGAGGGACTGATACCTGGAGGGCAGTACTCCGTCTGTGTGGCAGGTTCAGGGCTCTCTTGAGCAATTGCTGCCAATTAGTGCCAAGCGATAGGTAGTATTCTTTTTTTTGCAGCAGGTAGCAGCTGTAATTCTCCAGGGCTCGATTACAGTAGTAAGGAAAGAAAATAAGTAGTGCAGTTTTCCCACTCTCTCCATTGGTGACCTGATCTTTTTATGTGGTGGCTACCAAACACTCAAACATTTGCTTTATTGAAGCACATGCATATTGTGGCAAAGGTTGTGGGGCAGCCATAAGGAGAAAGATTCCATTCCCCAAGAGTTGCCAAGATGTAGGTAGGAGCTATGTGAAACCAATAACTGCTTCTACAGAAAAGGCAACAATAATGGATGGTGTGCTAGAAGGAGACACTTTTGAACGATGGAGTTTTCACCAGTGCTATTTGTACCCCAGATAAAGTCATCCTGGATAGTGAAACAGAACACGCATTTATGGCAAGGTGTGATTGCTGGCGTATTTTCCCCAGTGTGGTGGCGTAGAGCCATCCTCCTTACATCGGCACCACTTCATATTACCTGGAGGAGTCTGGGGTGGAGCAGGGTAGCAGCAAGGGCAAAACACACCGGCAAAAGCACTGGTTTGGCTGCCCCACTGCATCCATGCAGTCCCATAACCAGAAAGCTGCAGCAAAGTCAGTGTCCAGTGGGCGGTTTTGCCCTTTCACACCAGCCTGGATTTTAACTCCTTTCAGCTGAAACTCTGTGGTAATATGGCAGCTAAAGCTCTGTCCTGTGACATATCAGACAGGCGCTGTCTCTATTGTCTTTAGTGCCTTTTCAGTGAAGATTTTTATTCCAGTCTATATCTGTTTGGGATTTGAAATTGTTTTTATATGTGGTATTACTGTTTATGTTTTTATTGATCTGTCTCTTCAAGATGCTTCATAGGAAATAAAGAAAGCAAGGAAGCAGTGATTCGTAACCAGGGTTCAAGACACCTGATGGGAAGGTTGTAATATGGAATTGGGGGTGGGTGTGTCAATCACAATAAAGTACCTTTGGGTTGCAGAACTCAGTTTGCTTTGTCACAGAAACAAGCTATAAATATATTTTAATAGCAAAACACACTTCACTTTTTACAGGGGTCTAGCTAGTACTTGTGACTTCATTTAAATTATTTGTCCATCTGCAGACATAATTGAAACAGAATCAAGCCTGAACTACCATCTTTCCTATTTTCCTGCATGATTGCAAGGAGATTGGATGCATCTGATTCTGCTTTTAAACTAACTCTGGTGGGACGCATGTTGTGCTCTTTCTGGGGTAGGTTGTCCACCTTTGGTTCTCACCCTGCAGTCAACTCTCACCCATGGTTCCTAGAAGCTGTCACAACAGTGGCCCACACCCTGGGAAACGGCTTTGACTGGCTGGATAAACTGGGAAAGAGTGTTAGACATGGATCTGGGAGACCTGGTTTCTAGAGCTTTTCCTCATGAAGTTCACTGAGTGGCCTTGGGCCAAATGCCATTTTACTTTTCAGTTTCTGTATTGGCTTAAGTCAAAGTGATTGTGGGAGTGCTGCATTCACCTTCATTATACACCTTCAGGTGCCAGGCCATAATGCTCCCCCAGGTCTTGGGCTGATTGACCTCCAATGGCCATTTAAATGTGCTGTGGGAGGGGTTTGTTTTTTTCTTATTTTTACTATTCTTACTATGTATTTTGTGGACTTTTATTGTAATTTTATGTTGTGAACCACACTGAGATCTGCAGATGAAAAGCAGTATACAAAATTTAATATAATGATTATGATTTCTGCATTTTAACAATATTGTACAGCTGGTTTTTATGTTTTGTAGACTGCTTACAAGCCATATTGGCATTAAGTGATATATAAATCACTGCCTTGTGCTTCAGGTTTGAAAGGGTATGTGTATGTTCACTTATAGTTTCTATCAACTTCCTTGCACACTGGCAAAGTTTTAAAAATAACATGGAAGCATGCGTACTCAAAAGGTAATCTCTGAGTGCATAATACCTGAAAATAATTTAGTAGTCTGTCTTTGTCAGAACACAACCATACTTTAAGGGTTTTGTACTTGGATATGATATAAATGCCATGTGTCATATCTGAACTGTCTATGCATGCATTTTAGCTGTTTTTCCAAAATACATGAAGTAGTGATTAAGGGGAAACAACAGCACCCTAGTTTATACAGTCATACCTGGGGTTGCGAACGTGATCCATGCGGGAGGCACGTTTGCAACCCGCAGCGTTCGCAGCCTGAAGTGGTGCGTCTGCGCGTGTGCGTGATGCAATTCAGTGGTTCTGCGCATGCACGGGCACCGAAACCCAGAAGCAACCCGTTCCAGTACTTCTGGGTTCGGTGTGGTCCGCAACCTGAAAACGTGCAACCTGCAGCGTTCGTAAGCCGAGGTATGACTGTATGCATGTTAAAGAGATAAGTGGTTAAAAACACATGTGCAAGGTAACACAAAGAAAGCCTTGCTTTCCATAGTGGCCAACCAGGAGTCTTGCCTGGCGCCTTCATTACATACCTGCAGGTGCCAGGCAAAAAGGTTTCTCTTCAACTAGGCATTGGGCTGATTAACATTCAGTGGTCTTTTAAATGTGTCTGTGGGAGTGGGGTTATTGCCTGGTTTTTGTTTTATTTTGTATTTTGTGTTTTTATGTAGTGAACCTCTCTGTGAACCTCGGATGAAGCATGGTATAAAAGAGGGATTAACTATAACAACTATTGTGGGAATTGCATCTCTGTGGTGAGAATGGAGTCTCTGAAGATCTCTCAGCACCCTTAACAAACTACAATTCCCAGGATCTTTTGGGGAAAACTATGGCTGTTTACAGTGGTATAATAACCCCGAAGTGTTAGTCGTTTATCAGTCCAGGTTCCAGTTTACAATATTTTTTAAAAGTTTAGGTTCTAGTAACTGTCTTTTGGGTTAATTTATTTTAAAGTTGTTTTTAGGGGCACAATAAGTCAGTTTTTAAAGTGATTCCTTAGGACAGTCCCCTTGGGTTTGCATCATCTAAAAGATTTTTTATCCTCTTGCCCCAGTATAACCCCCCAACAAATGAATATATAATATTCTCACTTAATTATGTTTGTATTCTAATACACATGTGAGAGAGAAAATAGGATTTTGCCATATTATCATATATTAAATCAGTGTTAAAATGTAGGCATATGCAAACAGCCTTATATTCCATAGCCACACATTTGATACAGTGCATTGGAAGGTCAGGGTATTTAGCTGAGTATACTCCCCTTGAGACGCAACAGATTTGCAGATATATAGCCTAATCCAAAGTACACATTCTTTAAGTCTTAGAAGATCAGGCTTGAGCATTAATTCTCTGAGGAACTGCTGCAGGGTTGTGTGGTCCTTTCATCCAAATTCTAATGATTCCTTGGTTGTGTTTACATGCCATGTTAAACCATAGTTAGTATGGTTAGTATCTATGGTTTAACAGGAGCAGGCAGCTTGCTGGTGTTGTCCAAACCCAAATTTGCAGTTTCTTTTCCCCAAACCACAATGAGTAAGACTACTGTTTGTGCCTTGTTTAGAGAGAAACAAAATAGTTTTCTGGGCTTCTTCAGTGGTCTAATCTCAAAGTCTTGATACGTATATTGATATTCAATTTTATAGAGAATATGGACTGCACAAAAACTCATGTGCATGCTGCCCTTTGTTTGCATTGAAAGCATGGTTGAAAGCCACAGCCACTGGCGAGCTTTTGGAATTCTTAACATGTAAAACTATGTAGATTTGCAATTATAGTAGTGCAATTTGAATTTATATGTTCATCTCCCTCCTTCCCTATCACTTTCCCTCTCTCTCTCTCTGAATTGCCTTTGTTATAAGCTTACGGATGTCTGTCAAGTGCAGAAACGACATGTCGCTTGTCAAGTGATCATCTCCTGGGGTAAACAGTTGGGCTTCTCTACTTGCAGGAAATCCCAGCTGTCATGTGGGATTCCATCTGTGAATATTCATTTTTATTTTCCGTTCAGTGCCTCACTCCCTACCCCCACCCCCTGGTAGTTTGGCAGCAAACTATTAAAGTATTACACATTCTCATGTGCTTTGTAGTAAATTTTATTATTATTATTAACTTTAAAAATATATCCTCTTTTCAGACCACAGCCAAATGCAGGATCTTGTGGTGGCTTCCCCTAGATGAGATGACAAGGATAGGGGGAAGAAAAGAATGTGTTTGTCTCCATAGCAGGAGAGGAAGGGGGTGCAGTGAGAAACAGAAGACCAAAGGAAGAGGTTCTTGAAAATAGGAATTTATTATATTAAGATTGCACACATATTTAAACCACACACTTCCTCAAGGGCAATGAGTATTCATGTGTGTTATTCTCTACTATGTTGGAGTAAGCAAGACAGTCTCTGTTCTTGCTTTTATGTTGTTTATAGGGTTGATTTCCTTGTGATGGCAGCTATTTGGATGCAGTTTAAAATATGTACGCCTGTGCTGAGTTCCACTTTTAACCAAGTTGTCTTGTTTTCCAAAAGCAGGATTGGGCAACCTGACCCCTTAAGGGTTGTGTGGGACCCTCGGCCTAATTTTATGTTGGTGGCAAGGAGAGAAAAATGGAGAGATAGGAGTGGCAGAGAGAGGGAGAGAGAAAGAGAACACACAAGAAAAGGCAGTGGCAGAAAGATATAGAAAATGTAATCTCCCCACCTACCTCTGGCCCCATTCACCTTGGTTTGTAGCACCCAACAGATTACCCCTGGGGGAATGTGGCACTTGACAGGCAAAAAGTTTCCCACCTCTGTCCTAAACCATAGTTTACACTAAGCACACTTTATCTGGATTTGGCTATAATGAGGAAGTGCAGTTAGCTGAAAACGGAATGAAACCTTTTGATTCTCACAGCCATGCCGCCCAGGTTCATTCTTGTGCTAAACTATTCTTTATGTTACACCCAGAAGCAGTAGCGGTGTTTGTGCTATGCCTCCTGTTTACTTCAGCTGCTGTAAGAATCTAAAATATCAAGCAATGTGAAACTACTGGGTAGAAGGCTAGATACATTATGTCTTATAATACAGTTCTTCCTTGAATGCATTTTGTGGGGAACACTTTCAAAAAGCTTCACTTTTGACACATACTTTTTTTTAAGAGAGAGAGAAAGGAAACAAATAATAGCCTTTCCTTTTCCTGACTTTGTAACATTTTAAGGTGTCAAGTTATTTTTGGCATGTACCTTCTTTTAGGATCAGTGCTTATTCAGCCAATATAGTAGCGTAGACTGCAAAATGCCCCCTTGCGTGTTTTTAAACTTCCCTATGCAGAGAAAATTAGCATATCAGGGAGAAGAGTCCAACTTAGTCTTATTTTTCATATGCAGAGGTTTATTATTTTGTTAAAGGCACATTCAGACATTCAACCTCTCCTGCTTGTGGAACTGTACAATCCCAGAACACCTTTATTGCTTGATTATACTGAATGTGTAACTGCTCAGATTTTAATCTGTCCTTGGAAGATGTAAACCACTGATGTTATAAATGTTTCTAAGCAATGCCATCTAAGATTACTGAATTATTAGGGATTCCTCTTAGGCTGGTAAAAAATAATAATCAAGCATTTTATTGGCTATTTTTGCCTCCATTAACCTCCTGACTTCTGTATAAACAGTACTTGAGGGTTACCTCACTTGTTTGTCCAGTTACTTGAAAGGTTAGCAAAAAGTGGATATCTGCTCGACCTCTCTTATCCTCATTAGCAGATTCTAATTGTTCCCAAAGAGATCAACTTTTGCCCTTGTTTGCCCTTGTCAAATTGGACTCGTTGTGGTTTTTACAAAAGGAGGCTTGAAACTGAAATAGCACACTCAGTTGGAAAATATTTAAGGGAATGTTGTATAGAGCTACTAATAAATATTTCTGTTACATGATGCACCACCAATTCTGAATCACAGGGTGATAGATGAAAATTCAGAAACCATGTGCCTTGTTTGTTTTCCCTTGTGTGTATTTATTTCAGTTTCTATCTTTCCCCACCCCTGGGGCCTGGAAACAGTAATAGTATTTTAACAAGGTACAGTACACTCAGCAGAATGAAACATCAAATTAATGCAATATTATATTAAAATATCTAAAACATAGATTTAGAATTGTTGGGAAGAACCCTGAGGATCATCTAGTCCATCCTGTAGGATTGTGCAGGAATGTGCAGCAGTCCCATACAGTGATCGAACCTGCAACTTTAGTGTTATCAACCCCATGCTCTAACCAACTGAACTGTCCAGACCCCATATATTTGAACACTTCCCATTAAAAGCCTCTTTCACAACTGGAAACTCTTCAGTCTTTTGTGGAAAATGTACTCGTGTCTGATTTTGACAAACCTTTAGCTCTTTCCCACATAATAATTATGCTTAAATATAACCCTTTTTGGCCTTGTCTGTTTGGGCCTTCAAAGCTGTTTACAATAAAATTACATTTTAGAGTGCATCAGAAGATTATACTTGATGCAAATGATGGACCGGTTTACATATAGCAATAAGCCATGGCTTAAGTGTTAAGTGTGGTCTTTCTGAACATCAAACTTCAGCCCGGAATACTATGTGTTGTTTGCTAGCAACAAACCACTAGGTGAAGCAATGATTAGTTGTTGGCTTATGAACCACGGCTTGTTTTAACTATGTTTTGGTGTTAGGTTCAAACCTAGCAGCCTTGGTTAACCATGGTGTGTTTCATCACCCCATCCCTAGCTACCAAGGCATTAGCAGCCAGAAAACAAACCAAGCTTTGGCAAAACAAGCTGTGGTTTGTTTGCCCATTTGTGAGGTAAAACATAGCTTATGTGTGAATGCATTTGGATTGGTTTCCATATGTATGACCAAAACACAAGAATCTATGTTAGATTTTGAAGGAATGATAGGAATACCAATAAGTTAAATATAGGTAATGTTCAAGTATATGCATGCCATAAAGTAGGCCAGGACGAAATGCAACAGCCCTCAAATATTAACTGACTATTGCTAATATTGCAATGGTATTCTTATTTGAAGAGATGGATATACTAGTACTGTTGCTTTGTTTGAAAATCAGAGCTAGTAATAAGGAAAGCAGATTACTGTGATACCTTCCTAGCACACTCGTATGCTGACTCTCTAACATTACGTTGGCTTTGGAGATATATATTGCCCACTTATTTTTGAGTAAAAAAATTGAGATGTTTAATATGTGTGTGTGTGTGTGTGTGTGTGTGTGTGTGTGTGTATGGTATATATAAGGTATATAAGAGCATAAGCTGTCTATGTTAGGTTGTCTATGCTCTTGATTCCTCTTTTGAAAGAACAAATCATAACATAAAGATAAATCCAGCAGCAAATGTCACCATGTGTGTTGGCAATGACCAGCTAACCTTTACCACAATAAGATGAAAGAATAGCCCATACTCCCATGATGTTTTAACATTAGTCCTCAAACTTTTTATTTCACAACAGCCCAAATAACAGACAGCTCTGCTACATATACTGAAAGTGAGTTCAGGTTAGTTTGGTACAAGTGGTGCAGATAGGTGCTCTGATATTAGTTGGATAGGAAAATGCAAGTGCAACTAGGTGCTGCGGAAGGACTTAAGAACTGTTCTGCTGGGTCAGACCAAAGGCCTGCCTAGTCTATCATCCTGTTTTCACAGTGGTCAACCAGATGGCTGTAGGAAACCTTCAAGCAGGACCTCAGCAAAGGACCATTCTCCTCAGTGGTGATTCACAACATCTAAAGCCCTAAATGACTTGAGACCTGGGTAACTTCTGAACTGCCTTCATAGGCAAGTCCCTCTAAATATGCTTTATTTGGCATCTGATTCTTTGCTCCACATTTCTCAGACAACAGTGGTGTGGTGGCCAGTGACAAGGAGCAGAGCCTTCTTGTGGCACCTACACTGGGAATCCACGTGTGATTGTATGTGGACAGAGCAATCCTAGGTATAGGAAGCTGGTGGAATGTATACCACTTTAAATTAAGCTGGCGAAAGTTACCACATTCCAAACTCTATTCAGGTGTGCTGGCAGAGGGAAAACAAGCCTTTATGTTTGACATAAGCCACACTTTTTCTCCAGTGTAATTTCTGTTGGGTTGCTAGGTCACATGACTGAGCTGAAAGAGGTTTGCAATAGCTGGAAGCCTCTCCTTCTCCTGCCACACCTCAGGAACATTGTTTTTTGGGGACTTACAGCAGCATAAGCCTTTGCAGTACTACTGGCTGAGCCAGGGTGAAGGACTTATGCGAGCTCATCCCCAGCTCTGCTGTGACAGCCCAAGATCCGCCTATTGCAAAGTTATTCACCCTGGTGGATCTTGGGTTAGGACTGCACTGTTAGTTAGAACCTGGTCATTTTCTCTTCCCCTTCGTTTTGTCATGCATTTATTTAAAAGCATTAATAAACCACTTCATATTTGAAAAATATATTACGTGTTGTACAACCTAAAAACAATACAGCAGTGGCAAAAAAGCATATAAGACAAATAAAAACTGGGATACAGGGAATCCAACCAAGAAAAACACGGTCGGTCCAATTTTAGGTATCAGAAAAAGCCTAGGCAAAATGATTTCCTATTGTTGTGTCCTTTTATTAATTTGCAGCTTTATAAATGCCTGCTTTGGTTGTTTAACTTATTTTTGAGCTTCTTCTGTTGATTGCAGTTTTCCTATGATTGCTGTTTTATATGTTACAGACATATATGACCATTTTAGAGCACAATCCTAACCTTCTGATGCTGATGGCTGGTGTTTGTGTA
The DNA here is from genome assembly GCF_965113315.1 of Podarcis vaucheri. Lineage (NCBI taxonomy): Eukaryota > Metazoa > Chordata > Lepidosauria > Squamata > Lacertidae > Podarcis > Podarcis vaucheri. Next base: position 73,068,528 of record NC_138766.1, read on the forward strand.
GAGATTGTATTCAATGCTAGTCCTACTCAGATCAGACCCATAGAAATAACCAGAACCAACTCATGTCCATTTGATAGGTCTACTCTGAATAGAATCAGCATTGCTACAACCCCTGGTGTATCTCTGCTGACCTCCACTGATGGAGACGAGGTCCCCTGGTGGGGGGCGGGGGGCTCCATTGTGACAGAGGCAGCAGCCTCTAGCTGGTGGCAACAGACATAAAGCTTGATCAGAAGCACCATGGATCCCTCACAGTTGTTGCAGTGAGAAGGAAGAAAGAGACACCACGACAACTTCTGGCAAGCTGGCAGGACTTTGAATGTGGTGGTGGATTAGCTGCATTGCTCATCCCTAGCCCTACATAGGACTGAACTTGTCACCTTGAAATCTTCTTTAAATAGCTGGATATAAAATAAATGCCTGGCGTGCTCTGGTCCATGGGGTCATGAAGAGTCAGACACGACTAAACGACTAAACAAAAAAAATAAAAGAAATTAAAATGGAATAGAAAAAGTGATTTCTTCCTTGTAGAAGATGAGAGGAGTGGAGGAAGCTAATAATTTCAAGACCCGTTCATGTAACGCTAAACCATAGTTTAGTGTTCTATCTATGGGCAACCTGTGCATGGAGTGTGATGCAGTCCAACTAGAGCTGCTCAGTGTGGTTTGTAGGTTTTCAGTTCCTTTCCATGGTGGTTGGACAAGCCTCTTGAAAACAGCATAGGTGAAACATTGCCATTGCTGCTCTGTCACAACACTGCCATATAACACTATATATTAATTTTAATAAATAGTAATTAAATGATAAAACATTACACTGCTACAACATTTAAATTGCTTGGTTTGTAGCATAGTAGTGTCAGCCCACATATCTCGAGCCTGTCTTTTCCAGCATAATGTTAGGGCAGCGTGGTGGTCACTGTGTCTCATTTTCCAACCTATTAACGAACCCACAGGATTTGGCTTTAAATCTATGCTTCCAACTTCTGAGTCAGTCATGGAAACAGAATTTCTCTCACAAAGGTTTGGAGCTGCTGGAAAATGATCTTATCTGGGTTTTTTTTTTTTTTTTTGGCGGCGGGGGTGGGGGAGAAAACCTAGTAGAGTATTACCTTGAGACCCTTTTCATTGTACTCTGTATTCTGAATCATAGTTTCATGATGTTTGATATACAGAACAAGGACTGGTGAATGATAAATGTCTAACCGGCATTTCACTACCAGCCTATGTTGATAAGGCTTACTAAATTCCAGATCAGTTCCTTCCTTGCATCTAGATTTAACAGAGAGACGGAGTGCCAATAATCTGAACTTTTCTACCCTAACACACAAAGTGTGTTTCGTAATAAAATGTGTCACTTTGCCTTTGTAAAGAAGGGCTGGTATCATGCCTCCCCCCGCCCAACTCCTTTTGGGCTTCATTCAAATGAATTCTGGCTGCTGCTTTTAGATTTCTTCTCCGAGATCATGCATGTGGAATCATTAGCATTATTATTTCAACAGTAGTAGAGCAGCACATCAGCAGTCAGTAAGGGGGGAGGAGGGGGGAGATCACATTATCCATTCAGAATAATTTCCCGCTATAATATAAATGTTACCCAGGACAGAGCTTTGAAATGGATACTGATTCTTTAAATTCTTTCCTGTCTGTTTCAGGAAATAGTAAGATCTTGTTGATAATGAAGTACAATGTGTCTAAAGTTCACTTCTAAACACTTGGCTCTTTTCTGTGAAAGTCATCTGCATTCCCTTTATAATTCTAAGCCACCAGAGATATGCCTAATCTTGGAGATCTGATCCAGCGCTATCATTCAGAAAAATCCTTGATAATAATTCCGCCATTCAGATCTATGAAAGCACTAAAGCTTTGCAGCTTGTGTCGTCTTCTGCTTCTTCTTTCTTTTGCTTTTTTTTTAAGTCCCGAGGCTGGGGAATAAGGCCTTGGCTTATGGGTTTGGAGATTTAGTTGTTTGCAAATAAAATGATTATTACTATTATTATTCAAGTTCTTAATCAATGCAAGCAAATGGCATCTGTTTGTTATCATCCTTTCTCCAGAAGACAAAGGCTCCAGTCCCTATGGTGCTGACTGCTGGCCCCAAGTGGCTGCTGGATGTGACTTGGCAAGGAGTGGAAGACAACAAAAACAACTGCATTGTGTACAGCAAAGGTAAACACAAGCTGATTTTCCCTTCCACTTTCTTTGCAAGGAATTAAAGCGGTGCTGATGAAACGTGCCTGTTGCATAACAGGTGGCAAATGCAGGTTACAAAGGCGGGCCTGTGGTTCTCATTTCTCTTCTTCTGATCTAAGAAGCATTATTCCATTTTTTTTCACCTGAAAAAATAGTTTTTCTCCATTATGCATTAAATGAGTGTGAAGCAGAGGCATACTATTACCACTTAAGATTCAAACGGATAAAGCACTTAAGGAAAAAAAGCAAAGAGCTTTCTTATACTCGATGCATTGCATTATATAAAATGTTGATGCCATTGTAAGCCATTGCCCAATTTACCTGCCATTTAAGCCACTGTCCAAAGTATGTCCTAGGCTTTACAGACTTGTTCAAAGACTTGTAGGAATGTAGCATCTCTCTGATTCCCCCACCCCTTAGTTTCTTGCTGCATTGTATCACAAGCCTCTTTTAAAGTTTCTTTGAGCTTTGAAAGTTCATTAAGTACTTCATTAACCTGCAGTTCTAACCTGATTTAAATCCAAAATGTTGTGCTCGTATCCCCTACCTCGTGAAAAGTGTGCGAACCTTGATGTTTTTGAAAATTTTGTGGAAAAATAGCATTTATTTTCTGAAAGATAATTGTAAGAAATTTTATTGTGTCATTATTTTGGAATCTTGACAGTGATTAAGTGTTGAAGGCAGCTAGATTTGGATCACAGTGTGTAAACAAACAAAAAGGTTCTTTGCTCATTAACGACATCATGATGCTATTTAAAATGCATGGCAATTACTACTTTCCAACTTTCCACTGTAGTGATTCCCAAAATGATACGCTAGGATCCACAGTGGTCACAAGAGTATTGTGTGTGGGTTACCATGTGGCCAGAGATTATAGCTGCAATGCTGCACACCAGTAGGTTGCTGAAATCCCATTAACTGCACAGGACTGAAGTTGTTGTGTCATAAAGGTAAAGGTAAAGGGACCCCTGACTGTTAGGTCTACTCGCGGATGACCCTGGGATTGCGGCGCTCATCTCGCTTTACTGGCTAATACGGTGCAATAGGCAGGCATCTGAACTCTCAAGCTAGGACTTTGGTTCACAGGAGGATTTAGAGCAAAGGCAAAACTTAAGTTCTGTACAGATAAAAGTATAGAACCTGTATAGATAAAAGTTTGGTCACCACTCCTTATTAGACTGAACGTCACCCCAGCTCCTATCAGTGTTCCTTTGATCAATAGCTAGAGGCCTGAGCTTTTTTTTTTAAAAAAAAAGGTACAAAATTAAACTTGCAATGCTGAATTGGTACTAAAGATCTATGATACCTGACTGCTCAGTCAAGAAATTGTGAATACAGCTGCTGTGCCCCATTAGCATAGTCAATGTTGTATTTATCCCTCCTCCATTTAGTCTTTCCAACTAAGCTCAGGTTTCAAATTCTATAAATCCCCAGTCTCACTGCTTTGTGATTGCTTCAGAAATTGCACAGTTCTACAGCAATTTATTTTAGGTTTTTTTTATTCCTTACCAAACAGACCCACTGAGATGAAAGATTTGTTTGCTGCGACAACCTAGTGACCATTTTGCATACAACCAGAAAGGCAAATAAGCACCCATATCACTATATTAACATACAAAACACTAATCATAACATCAAAGGCTACTAAAACTTACTAGAAACAATTACAACTTGTTCCTATAATCATTGCAATTTGTACACTTATAAGAGGATTGCCTTTAAACTGCTACAAGCCTTTGAAAATTGAAACACTGAAAACAGAGAATTTGCATGTTTAAAAATGAGTAGTTGCACACTAAGGTCTTATGCATTCTTCCTTTTATAATTACAAAACACCAATAAATTAATTTTGTAACCTGAAAATACCTGATTTAGTTAAGGAAAAACCTTGAGCCAAAATGGGAATGAATCTGCATCATTTTAAAGTGTAGTGTGACTCATTGCTCTAGCAGCAGAAAACAGCACAGTATTTTGATGTTTGCGTACAGTAACATTTTTCATATGCGTGAGAAATTGCAATTTATTTTGAAAGGTATTAAGGACTGTTTATATGGAAACTTTGCAGCAGTTACCCAAAGTACAACTTCAGCCTAGAGATACATCAGGAACAGAAATCCAGGATGTTCATAGTGGAAAGTTTTCTCTGACAGTCTCTTACACTTCTTTTTTATTCTTATAGACTTCTTACATGTTTCTTTCCACCCCCACCTCACACCTTCTTGTATTCTCTCAGTTTTCTGGAAGGTGCAATGCCTGAGCTATGGGGAAGATATGTAAGGGCTGATCCTGCTACAGAACTACTTGTTTAAATTCAGATCCGATAGTAACGTTTTCTTGAAGAGGAGCCAATTTGCATCATTGTGTATGTATGCTGAAATGTGGCAGTTTAGCCCAACAGCAGATGAGGTGGTAAAATTGTTCCCGAACTGTACCACTTTAGACTGAAGATTGTGTTGTTAAATGATGGACATAAAAATAACCTTTATTCACACGTAGGAAAGCAAACTATTTTAGACCTCTCTATTCTAACATCTAATTTACTGTATGCAGATGTGGTCTGACATGATAAAATCATGTACTACATATAAGGTTGAATTATTCAAGGAAATTCTATGGTTTCAGTGCATGTCTAGGGACTCATTTCCCATCAAGACACAATTTCTCCATGCTATCAAAATTCCTTGGGGATGTCAGCTAGTATTGGCATACTAATATATTAGTATATATTGAAAAACAGGATTCTGGGGTTCACATAGACAGAAATTCACTACCATAGGATATGATGATGGATATTACTTTAGATGGTTTTAGGAAGGGATTGGACAAATCCATGAGGGGTTACACTTGTTATTGGTTATTGGTCATGAACACCAGGAGGTTGCATAAAACAGGGAGAGTTATTGCATGCATATTTATGGATTATTTAAAATACTTCCAGGCTACCCAGCCTTCAGCAGGTTCCAGGGCAGTATGCATAAAACATAAACTTAGAAATTCCTGGTAGATCCTGGCTGGTCACTGCGGGAAACAGTATACTGTGCTGGATTAGATACTGTGCTAGATTAGATGGAACTTTGGTTCACACCACATGCTGTCGAATCCACATTTCCACACACTCTTAGCCCCAGACATGGTGTGTTCCACAGGAAAGTGTTGACCTGCTGCAGCCTCCCTTACCTGGGTTGCCTGCCGGCCCCTGTGAGACACCAATGGCAGGTTCTGGTGAATCATAAGTGAATCAGCTGAAGGATTTTTGCCACCTCAGGATGCATGCTTCCTGTACTCCAGTGACATTTCATCTGCTATGTTCAGATGGTTTATTCTAGCTGTTGAAGGAAAAATAACAGTTGCAATAACTTCATCATTTTTTTCAACACAGTCTTTATTTTTTAATTTTTTAAGTTAGTTTCATGTGCCCACTTTGGGCAAATATAATTGCTTATCTCATGCCTCAAATTTTACACAAAATAAGATATCTTATTGGGGCTGTAACAGCTTCAAGATGACATAACATATTTGTTTTTCCAGCTGAAAAAATATAACTCCTTACTTTTAATAAAATGATCTTATCTATACAGTGGTACCTCGGGTTACATACGCTTCAGGTTACATGCGCTTCAGGTTACAGACTCCGCTAACCCAGATATAGTACCTCGGGTTAAGAACTTTGCTTCGGGATGAGAACAGAAATCGCTTGGCGGCGGTGGGAGGCCCCATTAGCTAAAGTGGTGCTTCAGGTTAAGAACAGTTTCAGGTTAAGAATGGACCTCCGGAACGAATTAAGTTCTTAACCCGAGGTACCACTGTATTAAAAGATTGGTGTGCAACTCGTTGATTGAGTACTTTTGTGAAAATAGTCGTGAGATCAAAATGAAATAATCCTACTAGGCACTGCTACAAATGCCAATGAAGGTTATGTGTGCATTGGATTTGTCCTGAATTTCCATTAGGAAAGGTGTTTTTCCCCAAATTCTTGGTTGCTAATGGATAAATACCTTCAACTGTTAGAATGTACTGCATTGATAGAGTAGCCAAAAGGCGCAGGGGACTGGATAAACTAGAATGTATAATGTATATTGACCCTCAGTGGGTGTTTTAGCTGATCTCTGCCCCTTTGAAAACCTTTCAGTAATATTTGCTTGGTGTTAGATAGCATGGCATGTGAAGATATAGGCTCCTTTAGCCTGTCTTTATGCTGATGAAAGCATATTCTTTCACTCTCCTGATGGTTAGTGATAGCTTAAGCAACTTGGATCCTTATTTTCTGTGCATCTGTTTAAACCAATACTGAAGCATCATGGATAAGCAAATTTGGAAAGAGCCATATGATATTTGCTGTTCTCCCTTTTGGTTATCCATTATGGTTATTCATTATGCTAACTACAACTTTAACTGTGGTCAGAGCTAACCACAGTTTTTGCTTAATGCAGGACCTAAAAGCAGGTCCAAAATGTGGTTTGAGGCCTTGGAACCATGGTTAGCCCTAACTGTGGATAGCATCATCATAGGCGCCGACTCCATGGGGCTTGAGGGGGCTTGAGCCCCCTCAAAAAAATTTTTTGGGGGGCTCAGCCCCCCCAATAATCTCGGGCGGGCGCCCTTCCAGCAGAGCGCCGCCGCCGTCCCCCGCCTCCTCCTCACCTGCTCCTTCGCCAGCCAGCCAGCCGCGCGCCCTAATCGGAGGCACTGCCGGAAATCCCGCGAGAACAGGGGAATCCCGACTGGCCACACCTCCCAGCCAGCCAATCGGCTGGCTGGGGGGCGTGGCTTGCCCTATTTAGGGCCAGAGCCACTTTATTTGCATATTCATGAGCTTATTTATTATTCATGAGCTTTCCCGGGCCCCCCCAATATTTTTTCTAAGTCCGCGTCCCTGAGCATCATGGTTGTTTTTACAGCTAACTGTAACTAGGCAATGTGAGGGAGATTTGTATTCTGGAAGAGATGGAAAGGGCAATAGGACATGCGATCTTGTGACCCACTCCTGGCTTGCTTAACTGTGGTTAAGCAAATTGGCAGCATCATATATGAATTAGCTCTTTGGTGTTAGTTTGTTGTGGTTGAATTAGCCTGTTGTGGCTGCAGAAATATATAGAAACAATAAAAGAACTAGAATATAAGTGTGATAAAATATATTTGGATAGCTGTATTTTACTACCAGGAGAAAGATAGAGTTATGCTCCATTGATAGAGTGTAGCACTAAGGTACCCACCAGTCTTGGATTGGGAGTGATCTAAAGAGAGAAGTGATGGTGGCAGAATTGGACAGGACACATACTTGTCGGCTAGCTGCTCACTTGAGTGCAGTATATACTCAGACTAAGAAAATGGCAAATTGAATAGCTGCTATTAAACAAAATCTGAGCTGTTAATTATTACTCTTAGATTAAGAGTGCAATTGATTGAGAGTGCAGGGCAGGCCTTAAATGAAGGGGAAAAGAAACTAGTTACCGAACAAAACTGTGCACATTGAAATGAATCTGTGGGCAAGCACACATTATGTGTATCTTACCTAAATCAGGGGTGTGAATGAATATATATATATATATATATATATATATATATATATATATATATATTTGCTTTCGTAGATTTTCACGGGTACAGGAATGCAGGTTTTGGTGTCTTCGGGTGTCTTCCCGTGTAAGAGTCGGGGTGTCTGGGCGACGTTTCGACGAGGTCTCACTCGTCATCTTCAGGCTGGTGCTTTCGGCTTCTTGTTACTGGAACAGAGCAGAGTCTGGTGTTTGAGTTTCTATAAATACTGTTGAGGGGTGTGGTGTATAGCCTCCAACGTTCTGGGCAGAGAGGAAGTTCCTAGATTAGTGTGCCTTTTCTTCTTTTGTTCCTTAATTACTTGAGGGATATCTTGAGTGATTTCATGAGTGATATTCTGAATACCACTGGGTGGGTCATTAAGTGTAGATTAGTTGCTAAAGCTTTCGTGTCTTGACCTCTTGAGCTTGTGAAGAGTTTTTCTGAGAAGATGGCTGTGCTGCATTTAGTTGTGCTCTGGCTTGGCTTCGTGTATAGGGGCGAGCTGTGATTTTGTGCCTTGTGCCAGCCAGATCTGTGTAGGGATTGCAGGGGGGTGCAGCATCCGGAGGTGCCACTATAGTTTGGCTACTGGATGGAGTCTGTAATATGTCTGTGGAGAGGGTCTGGGTTTGGGTCTGGTGTGGTTGATTGGTGACGGCGTTCTGTGTGCCTCTGGTTCTGGTGTCAGTTTTTGTGGGGAGGGCTAATTTCCAGATGTCTGGCAGGCGGGACGTGTCGTCACACGTCCCGCCTGCCAGACATCTGGAAATTAGCCCTCCCCACAAAAACTGACACCAGAACCAGAGGCACACAGAACGCCGTCACCAATCAACCACACCAGACCCAAACCCAGACCCTCTCCACAGACATATTACAGACTCCATCCAGTAGCCAAACTATAGTGGCACCTCCGGATGCTGCACCCCCCTGCAATCCCTACACAGATCTGGCTGGCACAAGGCACAAAATCACAGCTCGCCCCTATACACGAAGCCAAGCCAGAGCACAACTAAATGCAGCACAGCCATCTTCTCAGAAAAACTCTTCACAAGCTCAAGAGGTCAAGACACGAAAACTTTAGCAACTAATCTACACTTAATGACCCACCCAGTGGTATTCAGAATATCACTCATGAAATCACTCAAGATATCCCTCAAGTAATTAAGGAACAAAAGAAGAAAAGGCACACTAATCTAGGAACTTCCTCTCTGCCCAGAACGTTGGAGGCTATACACCACACCCCTCAACAGTATTTATAGAAACTCAAACACCAGACTCTGCTCTGTTCCAGTAACAAGAAGCCGAAAGCACCAGCCTGAAGATGACGAGTGAGACCTCGTCGAAACGTCGCCCAGACACCCCGACTCTTACACGGGAAGACACCCGAAGACACCAAAACCTGCATATATATATATATATATATATTTGGTATTGGCAAGAGAGGGGGCCTATAAAAATATTTAGCAGTGGGAATTATAAAATCATAAGGCGATTAAGTTAGCTAGTTGTGAAATTCTAATATTGCTTTTTAAATGACTTCAGGATATAGGAGGTGCTAAGGTTATTATCTGTTATCAGGAATACAGCAGAATTGTACGACTGGATAATAACTAAACAACTGACACAATGTAAAATTACATTATCAGTGTGTTAAAACAAAATTGCGCCCTAAAGGAGTCTACATGCCAGCTCAGAGCTGCAGTGTAATTATGCTTAACTCTGATAATTAAAATACAACGGAGATCAACAGAATCATTTTCATTAAGAAAATTATTAATGATGGTGGTATAACAGTAATTGATTGCAGAGCACCACAGGATAACTCCATGCAGTAAAAACCAACATGTTTAATATATGTCTGAGACCATTGCAGTGTGGTGTGTAAGGCTGAGGGTGTTTGAAATTAAGATAGAACTGGTGAGATAAACTTGCATTCAAAACTAAAGATCATAAAATGGCTGTTTTTAAAACTATTTTAAAAAATTTAAAATCCCAGTTTTAAAAAACCAAAACAAAACAGGAATGACTACCCTGTGAACTGTAAAATAAATAAATAAATAAATAGTGTTTGCTGCATCAATTACACAGCCGAAGTAGGCAGCACAAATATTTCTCAAGCCTCCTGTCATTTTTTTTTATGTTCCACATTGGTTGTTTTTACACTTATGATCATGATTTACTGATATTATTTTATTTTCTATCTGGCCTCACCAAGTAGTTTATGTCCTTAGTTATTATTGAGATGATGCAGAAGAAAGCATTTGCGCTTCTCCCACTCCTTTTCAATGCATGCTTAATGAAATGTGAGTGGATAATTCTATATAAATAATAATTGATAATTGGCTCAGGAGTAGCAATTTATGTTTGGCCTCACATGCTTTAGAAAGGTGCTTAAATCTTCTCCCCCTGAAACCTGCTATCTATGCATGCTTCAGCTTTTTAAGCACAAACTTCAATATTTGTTTGGAATGGGGGGATACTCTTTTCTTCCCTTCTTTTTCTTCTTTTTGTTTACTAATAAAAGTAATAATAATAATAACAACAACAATAACAACATCGTTTAACTTGTAAGCAATGCTTTTGAAGGTTCCTACTTGTTTTTATTATTGCGCAGTGCTTACAGTACAGGTTAGTGCTATCTAAACAGACTCAAATGAATGATAGTAATAGGTAAAGGTGAAAAGGTAAAGGACCCCTGGATGGTCAAGTCCAGTCAAAGGTGACTAAGAGGTGTGGCACTCATCTCGCTTTCAGACTGAGGGAGCCGGCATTTGTCCACAGACTGTTTTCCAGGTCATGTGGCCAGCATGACCAAACCGCTTCTGGCGCAACGGGACACCGTGACGAGTGCCAGAGTGCACGGAAATGCCGTTTACCTTCCTGATGCAGCGGTATGATCGTAATACCACCTTCCCGACCTGGTGGTGCTATTTTCTGGAGATACCCCTTCTCTCTGAAGTGCCAGTAGGTCCAGCCCAAGACATTCTGGCACCCGAGACAAACCACAAAATGCTCCTCCCTGCCACAAATGAAGAAGAGGGAATGAAGCTCTACATTAGGAACTGGGTTGCGGGAAGTGGACATTTATATCAGGAACACGAGGCATGCAAAGATTTACATGTGATGCATTTCTTGGAGGTTGGATCTGCTGCTTCTGTGGATCCTGATGCCCAAGATGGTTGCCTCACCTTGCCTCATGGGAGGGCCAGCCCTGACTGCTAGCATCTGGTATGTGTAGTTAACAGGAACTTGAGAAACAATTCTGTACCTTGTCTTTAGAAAATCCTTTTATTTAAATAGGTGTCTAGCTTGTTGGGCAGATTCATTTTTCTAACTCTGCTCTTCCATATTTTAATTATATATTAAATTTAATTTGAACTGGTGGCTGTTTGTTATCAAGGGACACGGATGGCGCTGTGGTCTGAACCACTGAGCTTCTTGGGCTTGCCGAACGGAAGGTTGGTGGTTCAAATACCTGCAACGGAGTGAGCTCCTGCTGCTCTGTCCCAGCTCCTGCCAACCTAGCAGTTCAAAAGCATGCCAGTGCAAATAGATAAATAGGTACCACTGTAGCAGGAAGGTAAATGGTGTTTCCATGTGCCCTGGCTACTGCCACGGTGTTCCGTTGCACCAGAAGCAGTTTAGTCATGCTGGCCACAGGACACGGAAAGCTGTCTGTGGACAAATGCTGGCTCCCTCGGCCTGAAAGCGAGATGAGCGCCGCAACCCCATAGTCGCCTTTGACCATCCAGGGGTCCTTTACCTTTTTAAACCTTTATTTGTTATGTATTTCAAACTGGTTTTTAGATTACCTTATTGTGATTTTGCTTATTTGTTCATGTAGAGTGGGCATTTTTATTGTGAAAATAATAATAATAATAATAATAATAATAATAATAATAATAATAATAGTTAGCCTAATAAGAACAATAATAGTTATTGTATTTGACAAACGTTCTTCTAGCTGAGTGAACCAAGGTGATTTACCTTTTACTGTTTTTAGCCACACTGGACATCTTTAATGGAAAGGCAGGATGCAAATGCAAGAAATAAATAATAGTAAATATTTGGCTTACTTAAAGTTACATCTTAATCAGAAGGAATTTCTTCTAAATGGCAAACCAACTCAAATGAGCTTTTTTTAGAGAGAGGCAGGGAGCAATCCAAAGAAAATGGTGCCTGTTTCCAGGCCACTAAAATGAATGGGAGTTGTAGAAAGGTTGGTAGATGACACCCAGAGTGTGACTTGTTAGACAATAGACAGCTATAATGAAGCTTAGCCACTTCTAGTACTGCCAACTAACATTGACTTTTTGGTAACTTATTGCTGAGCTGCATGGAGCCAGCCCAGCCATGAGGGAGGTACAGCCTCTGCTTCAGGTGGCAGAAGTCCTCCAGCTGGCATGCCTATGAGTCCCCTGCTTGCCCTGCCACCTCTGCCAGTGGTGGAGAAGTGCCGCGACCAGTGGTGCCAATTTTGGGCAAGATCGCTCATATGATTTTGGATGCTGCTTCTCTGCAGAGGTCCAGCACCGAGGGCCTTCTGGTGGTTCCCTCGCTGCGAGAAGTGAGGTTACAGGGAACCAGGCAGAGGACCTTCTCGGTAGTGGCGCCCGCCCTGTGGAACGCCCTCTTGTCAAGGAAATAAACAACTATCTGACTTTTAGAAGACATCTGAAGGCAGCCCTGTTTAGGGAAGTTTTAAATGTCTGACGCTGTATTGCTTTTAATATTCGGTTGGAAGCTGCCCAGAGTGGCTGGGGAAACCCAGCCAGATGGGTGGGGTATAAATAAATTATTATTATTATTATTATTATTATTATTATTATTATTATTATTGCCAGTGGCAGATGTGGCGGGGGATGTGGCGGCAGTCTTGCCGGTTGGGCTGGTTATTGCCAGTTCCCCCACACCCCTATACCACCTCCCACACAGTTTTGGGGGAGCAGATTTTTTGGGACTCCAGGGAGGGGGACTGCAGGAGAAAGGGAGAATGGGCAAAAATCGTTTTGCCCTCTTCCTGCCAGTGGGAGTGTCCCAATATCAGAAATTTCTTAAATTTTGCTTTTCAAGCCCTGAGTCTATTGAAGTCTTTGGGACCGAGGAAACCATCATTCTCACAAACGCATTGCTTCACAGAGATGTTTCTACTTTTGTCTTCTGTGCAAAGCTAAAAGGGGAAGGGGGCAGCACAAATTTGCTGAGCCACACATTTGAAGTTGTCGACAACCCCATACACAAGAAAACAGAAGAAAATATATATGCACTCTGTCCTGTCAAAAGGCTTTCACCTTATCTTGAGAGACTGTCAGGGCAGGAACATCATGGAATGGACAGGAGTCTATTAAATTAATAAGCTGCAGGATGGTGTCTGGAGAGTTATGATGCTCCATAAATCCAGTTTGATCATGGTGGACAAGGTTTAAATCTGCAGACTTCTAATACACATCCACTTTTTGGATTGAATTTGAAGTTTTGTGCTGGAGACACAGAGATAGTCTTGCAGCTTGTGAATTAAGATTTATCTTCTTTTTTCCCCCTCATAGCATTTTTTTTAGTTTAAAAAAACAGGGATTGACAAAAATGAAAGTACCTTAGGGATCCTGGCAAATGTTACTGCTTGAAACGAAAGAGCTGTTGTCAAGGTGAAACCATGACCTAGATGCCTAATATCAAACCTTGGTCATTCTTTTCAAACAGCCCCATCAGAGCAGAGAGCAAAAGGTCTATATGAATTGAAACAAGGATGAATTTAGCCACAGCCTCTCTTATAGTGATTCCTGTCAAATGCTCCTGCCCTGAGTTTATGACACGAGGGGAAATGAACGTTGGCAGGTGTACTTTGTAAGAAATAAAAAAAGGGGGGGGGGAATCTGGGAATTTATTCTTCCCTGATTATAGAAACTCCTATTTTATGAAAGCTGTTTCTGCAGTACACGACTACCGTGTTGCTTGCCCTCCAGATACTCAGTCTGGTTTTCATAATTAAGAAAAGAACTTTGTCATAATATTTATAGTGATTACTAGTTCCCAAGGAAGATTAATGGGAAATGTTAAAAAGCAACCTGGGTGTTGGACGTGAACAGCTAAATGAATGCATGGAACAAAACATTTAAATCCCCCTTGTACACATGTGGTCTCTAGCTGATTACAGATCTTCAAGGGAGGAAAGGAAATTTACATGGCTCCCTCTGGTGGAAGAGCTTTGAGGTTTGGCTCCTTATGGAGCCAGATGAACTGACACCAGCAATTAATAATTGTGGTGGGGGACAACCTTAGTTTTTCAAGGTGACAGGGCAACTGGGCAATTGTATATTTGGGTTAAATTGCTGTTAAGCCAGGATTGTACCTTGCACTCTAGGGAACCAGTTAATTAAGTTCAGCCGGATCACATAGTGTTGGGACACAGTGATTATTTAACACAGGTAAATGTATTTTAGATTAGATGGTTTGTGGAGCAGTGGTTCATGACTTATATGTAATTTCTATGCAATGCATTTAGGACATAATATAGTTAATGATAATTACTACTACTTAGTGTTGTGTGTGGTTTTTTTTTAAAAAAAATCTTTATCAGTCTTGTTCTTTTCACCAGCAGGTTTTAAATGGAATGAATGTTTAGCAATGTTGTAGATCAGAAAACCTCCCACCAATATTATGCTGGATATACATACACCAGATTGATTAAACATTAACTAAGGCAGTGATCCTATAGATACTGACCTGGGAGTAAGCCCCACTTAATTCACTGGGTCTTACTCTGAGCAGAAATGGAGAGAAGTGAGATTTATTAAGGCTTTCTCCATCCACAAGTATTATTTATTTAGAATATATTCTATTCAACTACACACAACCTATGGTTCCATATACAGAACCTCAATCTAGAGCAGTCCAACTGATCTTAATAGGCTGTTACAAAGTAAATGTGTTGTGGTCTTATATCTCAGCCCACCTCTCAGCAAAGGTATTTGTGTTTAAGCTGATCGAATTCCACTGAAATCTATGGCAATAAACTGGTTCAAGTCCAATTACTTTGGCTTAACTTGGAACTGGATTGGACTGTCAGTCATGTTCCTAGCTTTTCGCGCACTAGCTGCATTGAGAGTCAATGCCAAATAGAATGATGGATCATTGAGCAATATAGGACATATTATTGGGAAAGTATTGTTGTGAAAACCCACAAGTTCTCATAAGTCTCAAATAAGATTTTTTCAAACCATAATATTGATTTTTAAGATGAGGGGATATACATACCAACACTATTTATATTGTAATATTTTTGGTTTCTATGATGCAAGTATGCCGGGTATGCTGGCTGATGATCTGCAAGTTAAATAATGGCTTGCTCACTACTCAATTGTGATCTTTATATCAGGCTAATTTAGATTTATGACCCTGGCATGGGGTCCATGTGTGGAACACTTTCCAAACAGTGGCAATACATTTCAACTCCAACTTATAGCCTCATTAGGATAACACTGACATCCTAATTGCACCATCACAATCTCTTTGTGGGTGGTTGTGGGTCTTGTTTGCCCAGTGGTGTGGTGCGAAACATTGCCTGCTAAGATTTGTTGTTTGAGCTCTGGTACGAAGTGGTAAATCTGTACTACTACTTTCCCTCTTGTGTTCTCATGCTTAAAAAAGAAAAAAAGAAAAAGAAAAAAGGATGTGTGGGAACAGAGTGACATTTCCCCATGTTGTGTGGACTGTGCTCCACTGTTGCATGTTCACAGCACTGGAATTGACCCCAAGGGTTATCTAGTCCAACTGCCTGCAATGCAGGTTATTTATGCCTTGTTGTGGCTACTTAGCCAAGCACTATCTATCTGCCACCCTGCCTAGCCACAGGGTGGGGAAAGGTTTGTAGCTGGCTATTGGATATAATAGTGTCTCTTAATATTGTGTTTCCTGTTCGCCGCACCTGTCAGGGACAGGTTGTACAAAGAGTGGGAGGCACCAGCCTGGGAACTCCCATGGCAAACCCCAGAGGAGGAAGGCTCAGAGCCAGCGGATTGGTGGTGGGACACTGAAGAGAGGTCAGAGGGAGAAGGTTGGGAGGAGGAGCTGGATGCTGAAGGGGCAACAGGGTTTAGTGAGCAGGAAGAGCCTATGGCAGGGAGCAGTTCAGATTCTGGGGCTGAAGCAGAGGAGGGAGGTCAAGAGGCTTCTGAAGAATCTAGGGAGTCTCCCTATCCTGCTGCAACAAACTCCCCTCACTCCTGGTCTACAAGAATGCACAGAATGATGAGGAGGGCAAAATAGAGACCAGAGGTGCATAGATGCAGTTTGAGACTGCTTGGGAAATAACTGGGAGGAGCCTTAGAGCGGGTGGAAGGCAGGGACCTTCAGTCCTGGCAACTGGTCCATTGAGGCAAGACCTGCTGGGAAGTCTTGCTGAATTGTATGCCATTTCCTTGAATAAAGAGTTAACTTTACTAACAACAGAGCCCTGCGTCTTTCATGCTGACCTGTGTCTGACTCCAGCCCTGACAGCACCTAAAATTGGGTAACATGCTGACTGACTATCCTGGCTTCCTCATCTCCTCCCTTGCCGTGCATATAAGCAATCTAGTTTTGCCCTTGATACACAGACTTGTAATATTAATATGGTATGCCAATGAAGGGCAGCTTTCAAGTAGGTGTGTGAGCACCATGCAGTGCCTTGCTTGGTTGTATCAGTATATGAAGATATTATCCTACATCATTTGTGGATTGCAACAGAAAAATGCACTAATGTTAGATCAATAAGATGAAGAAGATGGCAATGAACAAAAGCAACAGAAACATTTTGGAAAAGTTGCTTATGTATTAAAATATTTTTATTCTGTCTTTCAGCTCCGCCATTCTTACTTGTTTGCTTGTTTTAAAGAAGCTGAAAGACATGGCAAGATTTTGTCAGGGAGACATTCAAGAACAAAGTCCGATAATACGATGCTTTATAACATAATCTTCATAAACAACAGCCTTACTGTAGTTATGTGTAAAAATATTGCTGGATACATTGCAGATAAGAAACTAGACACTTGAAAACAGATCAAAACAAAGATATGTCTGTGTTTAAAACAAAACAAAACACACTCATACAGAGATCATTCATAGGAGCAATTGACTGATATGGCCTAACCTTCAACTCTGAAACTGTGATGAACTTAATGGGATTGATCTGTGAGCTGAAGAAAACATTCAGAAATGTTGGAACGGAAGCGTATGAGACATGAGGGAGTGAACTGGGTCTTTAGCCAGCTAGCAAGTACACTGATATTTTGTGATGGGCAACTGCAGTTAGTATGTGACAGAAAAGAAAGAAAACACTCTTGCATAGAAGTGTGCGTGTAAGCTAGGCTATAATGTGTATGCAAAGAAACTCACAATCTGCAGACTATTTTCAACAGTTCTTTTTTGCAAAGGAACATGTGATCTCTCTTTAATGGACTAAAGTGACCAGATGAAAGGTTATTAGGCTACTTCATTTGTCGTTAAGTTTAGAATCTAAAGGAGTCTGTACAAGCTGTTTTTTAAACATTCTGTTCTAAAATGCAATTTCCATATTTCATGTTTCATTCTGCTCCCCCAAGGAAGAAATGTAGCAGTCTATCAAAACTAAACTAAAGATTTGTAACCAATAAATAAGCCCCTAGTTCCATATTGCAAAGTATCCCCATTTAAGTCGCTAGCCTGCAATTATTATTTCTAAAAAACTTGTCTGTTTTATAGTTTAAGAGGTAATGGTGGAACAGGGACAGAGCATTCAATCCTTCCTTTGCTAGCCTGCTTTTTACTCATAGATGACCATTCATTTCTACCTTTGCCAGCCTCTTTGACTTCTGTGCTCGAAAAGGCTTCAGCTCTCGTACATCTAGCACTGAAGCATATGATTTCGATGTGCAGCGAGGGGGGCGGGGCACGCTCCTGAGGGACGGGGAGGGTGCCCTCCCATGTGCCACAGTTCAGAGTAGGAGAGGGGTAGAGAAGCTGCTGCTCACTCACCTCCTGCTCTCTGCCACCGGGTCAGACATGACCCGGCAACGGAGCTGCTGCGGTCGGGTGCACCTTGCCATGGCTGAAGAGGGCTACTCTCTGCTGCCGGGTCAGAAGAGCTACTGCCGCTGGGCGTGAGGTGTGCTGCCCACTTGCCTGCCATTTTGTCATCCCCCCTCAGTCATGACACCCGGCACGGACCACACCCATCGCACCTCCCTTCCTATGCCTCTGTCTATGTGTGGGAAATTAATGCACGAGTGCTAGTTAGTGCATGAAGGGGTTAAGACAACAGAGTTAGATTCCCAGACTTAGCTAAGTCATGCCCTTCTTCTCTAATGGAGAAAGCAAAGCATTCTCTTCCTGTTTGCTCTCTCTTCTTGCCATGTAACCTACGACAAAGGACATGTCTAAGCTTTGTTCTAGGCTTTGAGCACATATTTGAAGCTATCTTTCTGTATTATCTACCAAAGAGTATTCTGCCTGTGTTCTCCTTGCTGCTGCTTGGATAAATGCATGAATGAGATCTTTGAATCTATAAGTAAAACATTTTAAGCTTACTTAACAGTGTGTAGTCTGTTCATTGCAAGAGGGGTAGAAAGAGGGAAGCACTTTTTAGGTGAACTAAACAGGATGTGCAGAAGGTTTAACTGCCTGCATTCCTAACACTTCACTATGCTGCTTAACTTTGTGAGTTTAAACTCTGCTACTGAGGGCTCTCTCCCACTCTCCGACTGTCCCTTTGCTGTGCTTCTGTACTGTGCACAAAAGCACCCACAACATAAATTCAAAGCAATCTTATACCACTTTAACAGCCATTAAAAAGGTAAAGGTAAAGGACCCCTGACAGTTAAGACCAGTTGCGGACGACTCTGGGGATGCGGCAACGCTCATCTAATCTGGAGAACCATAAAATTCCCAGCACCCTTATCAACCTACAGTTCCCAGGGTTCTTTGAGGGAAACCAGGACTTTTAGAGTGGCATGAGTGCATTAAATGTATATTGTATATATGACCACAGGGACGCGGGTGGCGCTGTGGATTAAACCACAGAGCCTAGGGCTTGCTGATCAGAAGGTCGGTGGTTCGAATCCCCACAATGGGGTGAGCTCCCGTTGCTCGTTCCCTGCTCCTGCCAACCTAGCAATTTGAAAGCATGTCAAAGTGCAAGTAGATAAATAGGTACCGCTCCAGCGGGAAGGTAAACGGCGTTTCCATGCTCTGCTCTGGTTCGCCAGAAGTGGCTTAGTCATGCTGGCCACATGACCCGGAAGCTGTATGCTGGCTCCCTCGGCCAATAAAGCGAGATGAGCGCTGCAACCCCAGAGTCGGCCATGACTGGACCTAATGGTCAGGGGTGCCTTTACCTTTATATATGACCACAGCAGACTAGCAAAGGAGGGAGAGGGTGCTCTTTGCCTCCTCTACCTGCTCTCTTGCATGTGGTGGAGGGAGAGCTCTCAACCTGTGGGTCCCCAGATGTTGTTGGACTACAACTCCCATCATCCTTGAGCTCTGGCCTTGCTAGCTAGGGGTGATGGGAGTTGTAGTTCAACAATATCTGGGGACCTACAGGTTGAGAAAGGCTGGCTCACAGTGTCAGCTGCTGCCAAGGATGTGGGGCTTCCTTCCTCCACAGTCACTGACAGTGATAAACATTTTGCCTACAGTTTCACTCATAATTTGTCCCAAGCTTTTGATACTGTCTACAGCTACTTCTGTATGTTTGTTATTTTTTGTTTTGCTAGTAAATATTATTGTTGTTGTTTTGCTAGTAATTATTAATTTTCAACCTCATAGACTAAATATATACTGTCAGTTTCCGCTTAAGCAGTGGGGTTCCCCTCCCTCTCCCTGCACCCCCTAAATTTGTTACAGGTTTCTGCCCCAACTCTCTGGAGCAGGGTATGAGGTACGTGTGATGGAGGGGGAATAAGTTTCATTGCTCAAGTGAAAATTGATGGGACAGTTATTTAGCAGTACATTGGATATAGACCACTTTTTCATTGCTATGTTTTTGGTATGCCATTTTGAGTTTGATAAAATTAGGTGGGAGAAGACTTTTGAAAATAAATAAAAATTACTTGAGGCATTTGCTTTCTGTGGAATTGCAGTGTGCACCATCCATCTCCGCATGCAGATAGCATGGATATATGAGATGGTCAGCAAATGGTTGGTTGCACAGAGTTCCCATTCAGATCATGGTTTTTCTAATCCTCAGGAAGGGCTTGGGAGATTTCATGAATGAGGCATCTGTGGAATTATGTTTTTTTGTCACGCCCCTTGTATGGTAGAGTGGAGGGCCGCAAAGCCTGCAGGATAATTTAGGATGTGATGGACAAATGCAACCATGTTCAATACTGCAATAGATCTACTCATAAGAAACATAAGAAGAGCCTTGCTGGATTAGACCAAGGGCCCATCTAGTCCCATATCCTGTTCTGCCAGAAACAACCTGATTTGGCTCTGGTAATTGCCTGAATCCATTCTTTCACTTTGTAAAATGGACCTATAAAATTATAGTAGGGTCATATGACTGATAATTAGCTACTTGTTTTATTTAAAAGTGGGCAAGCAGAGAAGGACCATAGAGTGTGTTTCGTATCAGTAAAGCACTTGGAATCCAAATGCTGATCTCATGCTAAATTTGCCCACAATTCACTTTCATATGAGTGAGGGGTTCAAAATCCAGTCCTTAGTTATAAGCCGTTGATATTCAAATTTCTCGTGGTGAAGGCTGGGATAGAGAAAGAAAGGTTGGTGCCTTTTTCAGTCCCTAGGCTGATGAAATCCTCAGGCAACATATATAATGTGCTAATAGGAGATATTGTGAACCACTGTACTCCCCTGAAAAAATATATATGAAAATGTATGAAAGCACCTGAACAGAATGAGCGTACTGTTGCATTTGAAATTGTTAGATTGCAGTTCTCTTATAATACATCTCAGGTTCTAGTCTGCTGGCAATATAGTTTCAATAGATATACTAAGAGAAGAGAAATGCCAAGACCAGCTTTCATAGATTTCTCTCCCCCCCCCACCCCCGCCCGCTCTCTCTCTCTCTCTTTTAATCCCTGTGAGGCTCTGTGATTTTTCATAGCTGGACTAAAGTTGTGTCAACGGGAGGCTTGCACCATAAAGTCTGAAATGTTAAAGAAAGCTACAAGGAACAGCTTTGAGGCAAGGTTTCAAGCTTTGTCATCACGCTTGAAGAATTTTCTGTTTAATGTACTGTAATGCAGAATTCAATGGGGACAAGTTTAATTGAGTTTTACACAACCCAGTTGGGAGTAGCGCTGCAAGGTAGGTGATGTCTAGGTTTTTAATCTTCCACTCCGGAGAGGCTTGTTGACGAAGTGGTTCTTTCTCTTTGTAAGAAAAAAAGGAAGCATGAGAAATGATACATCCGTGGATAAAACCAATTGGCAACCCCCAAAGGAATGAGGGCGATAAGGCGAATCCAGCACTTGTAAGAAATAAAAGAATCCAACTGTTCATTTAAATGAGAAACAACACATGTGATTGAGGAGGCAGGGAGGCTGGTCTCTGGAATGGAGAGGAAAGGAGACTAGCAAACATAGCCGCTGATACTGGAGGAAGGCTTTCCAGACAAACAATCTAGTAGTTGTGAGAGGGATTAAGAGGGAGTTAGCTAATGATGTGTATATATTATTGGGGGGGAAACAGGGAATAAAATACTTTTTTAGGTATCAGAGAAGGTGGATAAAGTAGCAGGAGGGAGAAAGATGCTGCTGTTAGGCAAGCCCTACTTAAAAATATATATATATCTTCCTTCCCTGAGGCCTAACATAGCCTCTCTATCAAGCAATGTAAAAGTAGCACTGGACCCTGTCAGAAAGAAAATAATACCTTCTGTATAAGCCTTAGTGTATTAACTTTTAACGTATCTTCTGTTGGCACTGAACCAAACATAGGGATTGACATGTGCTTCAAATAACGTACCACTTCCATCACGCTGTTTCTTTTGTCACTCATTACAACTATTTCATAATTGCTGAAAATAGGAATTCCCAGATTTTCATTTTGAATGTTACATAGATTGAATTGTGAATTATTCTGTCGTGATAAACATTTCACCCTTTCACACCCACACCACCTGTCCTCTCCAAAGATCCTCTATTATCAAAACCTGTGGCCCTCAGCTTAATTTCATGTGGCCCTCAGTCTAATTTCATGCACTCCACAGTTTTAATACCCACTATGCCCACTTTTTGTTCTGACTCCTCCCACCATTGGCTCTGGCTCTGCCTTCTGGTGACTGCAACCCATCTCTATTAGATGGTCCACTTGGCACATTAACAAAAGAGAGTATACACCACTGGAGGAAAAGGAAAAAAGAGGGCCCACCCCTTTGTTCATTTCTCCCCAAGTCATACTCATTCCTCAACAGACAGAAAGAGAGAAAGCATACACTGAGTCATTGCTCTTTTCATGAACTCATTGTAAAAGTCAGACTCAATAGAATTAAAATGGAACCTTTGGAATGTACATGATTTTACATGGGTTTTCCCCAAAAAACACCACTGTCTTACTTTGATATAAAGAACCAGGTGTTTTTTTCTGGGAGGACGCAGGGATACACATGCCCCTAAACATTTTGTGAATCTTTGTACTTTTGTCCATTTACTGTATTTATTTTCCCTGATTTGAACTATAAAATGGTGATTTTCTTGAGTTAAAATGAAAGTACCCCTAAACATTTTGTTAGGGAGGAAAAAGCACTACAAAGAACAGTGATGCCTGTTGGAAGTGCAAAGCTGCGAGGGCTATGGTTTTGGATTCTGAATCTGTCCCAAAGTCAGAGTGATGATATAATATCGGAAATTGAGGTAGTAATACTTTACCCATGGTTCCTCATTTTGATATGTTCATGATATTGTACTACCAGTGGAAAGTGAATCTCTTTGCTGCTGCCACAATGGTTATTTGAAAAAAGTGGAAGAAAAAGAGAACACTATCGATGAGAGAAGGGATAGCCAAAGTCTAGGACATTATGTGTTGCTAAGCTCACAAATATGGTGAGAATAATGTCATTAAGGAGAAAGAGGGTCTTTTTATAATTTACTGGAGCAATTAGGTTCTTGTGTTCAGTCTCAGATATTTTATCTTCTTTTGGTGTTGATTTATATGAATTTATATGTTCTTCTTTAGTCTTTGATAATGAGAGAGAGAGAGAATACCCATTTATGCCCATTGGCACTATACTACACAGCACTAGGTGACCCCACTGTAATCCATCATTCTATGAGAAGGTCATTTCCCCACCCTCAGAGTGCACTTATGTTAGCAATAAAATTGTTTGAATTGGTATTGTAGCTATCTACAAAACCTGCCAGAATTTCTCTGCAATGAATATAGTGTTATGAATTGGGGGATGGGGAAGTGGGCTATAATCAGAGATGCTTCTAATCACTGGGGGCAGCAAGTGCTAAAATCCAATCAAAGCTTCTCATTTATGGAATATGCTGGCTAGTTTCCTGGTGAGGTGTAAGGAGAAGAAAGGAAGGGGCTCCATGGGAGATGGCAAATTGGTGGAGCCCTCCCTCAACTCGCAGATAGTGAGAAGGACAAAACCCAGAGTTGAAAGGTGAGAGTTTGGGGGCAGTGATGTGACCTAGAAGGAAAGCAGCAAGCATGAGAAAGAGTCAGATCAATGTTTGACAGCAACGTTTGATTTCTGTTTGAATCCAAGGCTGCAGCTAGGGGAGAAAGAAGACCCTTTTGGGGTGTTAATGCTGAAAAACCCACCAATCATAGGCTCCAGTTGTATATATGTGTAAATAAACCATATATCATAAAGACCCCATTATCTCCACTGTATCTCATTCCAAAAGGAAACATAAACCCTGGATAAGCAGCTGGGACCCCTGGAATCTCACCCTGCTTGGAAATGGGGGTGGCATGCAACAATACATAATATTCTGAATAAATTGTTTCAAAGTTAGTAATTATAAATGTCAGGGAGAATTCGGAGGAGCAAGTGACAGAATAGGCGGAGCAGGGGCTCGGGGAAGAGAGGGCGGAGATTAGCTAGGAGTAGGAAGGGCTCCAACCGCCCAGAGGCTCAGGAAGGGAGCTCAAACTCTGGAAGGGAGGGGGCTTTCAAATCAGCACAGACAAGGAGGGAAATGAAACATAAGGATCAAAGACGTCTCGTGCGATTCCCACACCTACTTTGTTGGCGTGAGAATCGAAGGAAGCCACTCCCTGACTCTGACTCAATGGGTTTGGACTCGTAATCCTGAACTGTACCTGTTTCTTGTACATATGTAATAAAGACTGTAAACACCAAGCTGACTGTGCTGGGGTGTTAATGTGAAGGGGAGACACCACCTTTACAGCATTCAGGGAGTCTTTATCCCTCTTCACAATAGCTGGGCAGAGGTGAGCTATGTAGAAGCCAGACGCAGCCAAGGGCACCTGGAACAGGGGGGCGTTGGGCTGGCAGTGGAAGCAGTGTGGCAGCAGAACCTTCTTCTACAGGCACAAGTCAACGAACTGGTTGGGAAGCTCGAGGAGCAGCGCAAGTTACTGGAAGTGGAACACTTGAATAAGGCAAGTAAAGCCATCGCTATGCATCTCAGCAAGTTTGCAGGGAGCAGTCAGCAATACTAGAGTTTCCGAACTAAATTGCAGTATATGCTAAAGATTCGGAAGAATGATTTTAAATCGGACGAGGAATGGGTGGCATTCATAATTGCACATTTAGAAGGAAGCGCAAAAGAATGGGTTGTGCCACTGATGGCGGCTAACCACACAGCCTTATCGAATGTGCAGCAATTTATAGACATTATGGACACGATGTTCTTGAGTTTGCTGCACAGAAAAGTTACTTTGCAACAGCTGCTGCGTTTGAAGCAGGGGAACAGACGGTGAGTGCTTCTGGGCAGAATTTTCCATGCTAGTCCACAACCTCCAGTGGAGGATGAACTCCGAGCCGGTGGAAGCCATTTTCTGGCAAAGGTTGGGGAGGTGCAGGACGAGCTTGCACGAATGCCAGAGCTGGCCTCCTTAGACGAATTGGTCAGGATCTGCCTGCAAATTGGGTTGCGTCTGGAGAATCAAATGGCAGAGAGGAGGGGCGTTGGCGGGAAGCGCACATTCCAGACATTCCAGAAGGTAAGACTGGCAGCGGGCCCAGACAGGAGAAGGAGGCGATGGAGATTGGGGCAGTTGCTTCCGCTGGAGGCGGAGCAGAGAAGCAATGGAAGGAAACGAGGAAATGTTTTGTGTGCAACAGGCCAGGGCATCTGGCCAGGCAGTGTCCACGCCGTAAGGCCTGGGAGTCGCTGTCCAGCACAGAGGTGGGGGTCAGCGATGTGGCGAAGGAGCAAGAGCAGGAAAATGAGAGTGCCTGGCTGAAATCGGGGGCCGACAGCCGGGGGAAGGAGCAGTAGAAGGGCCCCAAGCTGACGCAGTGGTTCTGGGAGTCACCATGACAGTAAAACTACAACTCTCAAGTGGGAAGTGACTGGAAGTTAAAGCTCTGGTGGACTCGGGAGCATCAGCAGATTTATTTGACATAGACTTGGCACGGGAGCACCAGCTAGCCTTATGCCCGCTGGATTTCCCTCTGAGGGTCAAAACAACCGATTGTTGGCCACTGGTGGCGGGAGAGGTGGAGTACGAGACCCCGCTCATGAGGATGGAGGTGTCACGCCATGCAGAGACGATGTCCTTCCACTAAGCTGGAGGGACACCCAGTGGTGCTGGGAATGAGTTGGCTGGCCAAACATGACCTGGTGATAGCTTGGCATCAACGGTCACTCACCTTTGCCTCTTTGCATTGTATCCAGTATTATTTGGGAGGTGGGGGGCGCAGGCAAGTGGAGGCAAATCAAGCTGAAGTAGGGGTGCTGCTGAGCCCTTCAACCACCCAGCGGCTCGGGAAGGGAGCTCAGACTCTGGAAGGGAGGGGGCTTTCAAATACGCACAGACAAGGAGGGGAATGAAACGTAAGGATCAAAGACGTCTTGTGCGATTCCCACACCTACTTTGTTGGCGTGAGAATCGAAGGAAGCCACTCCCTGACTCTGACTCAATGGGTTTGGACGCGTAATCCTGAACTGTACCTGTTTCTTGTACATGTGTAATAAAGACCAAGCTGACTGTGCCTGGGTGTTAATGTGAAGGGGAGACACCACCTTTACAATAAATCACTTTTGCTTTGTGAATTTCCTTAGTGCAAGTACATTTCTATAGTATTGGGACACCTTCTCAGTGCTACATCATGCCCATGCTTTAACCAGGAGAACAAGTGGCAAAATGATACCCATGTTTTCACTGGTATTTGGAAGAACAGGTCAAAGCTATGTGGTACTTCTCCAGGGAGTGTAGCAGTGGATGCTTTTCACTAGCAACCCACCCCACTTCACCTTATCACAAAATTCAGCATTGAAGTGCATTCTGTAAAAGCTTCCAACATGTACACAGCTCTCCTGTCACCACATAGTCAGAAACCTGGTTCTTGAGCATTGCTGCATTTCTAGATAGCCATTTTGGATATTTTTTCAGGACCAGTAAGGAATTGTGGAGAAAGTTGTGTTGTGATGGGCGAAATGTAGGGATGGGCGAACTTACTCAAGGGGATTCTGAACAAAAATCTGGATCTTCATTTGAGCTACAGCAGGGACTAAATTTCTGCCAAAACCTGAAACTTAGCAAGAGTCCAAAACCCAGAATATACTAGGCCTATCCAGAGCCCCATACCCTGCAAGTGTCACTTTTTTCAGGGGTGTCCCTGATTTGGAGAAGTTGTCCCAGTTTCTGATTTGATCCTGGAATGTCCCACTTTCCCTTAGGGTGTCCCTGTTTACATTGGAGAAATGTGGAAGGGTATGCAGTTACCCGACCCCCGAGCTGTCTGAAGGCAATCTTGCATAAAGTTCAATGTTTTATTATGTATTTATATATGCTGGAAGTTTCCCAGAGTGGTTGGGACAATCCAGTAAGATGTGTGGGGTATAAATAGTAAAATTATCATTATGGAATGGGACATTCCTATTTTCATCGGAGAAATGTTGGAGGGTACGGAGCCCTATGGGCCACGGTTCATACCGAATATACAAATAGCCCTATAAAATAATAATAATAGATTCTGAACTCTAGATTGCAGTTCCAAATGTGAAATACAGGTTATTTTACAATACCGGGGTTTCCCTTGTCAGAAGCCTACTCTGTACTCTAGCTGTGGCCTTTTGAGACCAAAGAATGAGGGAGTTTCCAATGCTTACATTCTGTATGGCATTATTCAGTTCTTCCAGCCTGGAAACAGTAGTAGCGAGTAATCCATGGTGTCAGTTGTAGATTGAAACAGACTGGATTGGTTCTTAGGATAGTCAATAGGTCATTCATTCTTCGAACCAGGGTGAATTCACAATTTCCCCTGCATTTTCTCACCAGGGAGCATTTCTAATTTGCTACTGGCCAGTAGATAAAGAGGCAGCTGCATTAATGCGGCTCTAAATTTTCCCTCTAAAATGTTCAGCAACGTGTCTTTTCATACATAGATTTAAGACATCAAAAGTAGAGACATGGGTCATGGTTTTATCTGTACCCCAAGTGTTTGGAAGTTTAAGTTCATGTATTTTGTCATTTGAGTGATGTTGTAGATTCTTCAGAGAAATTCTGACCCTTTTGACACATTTGAACTACTTTTCAAAAGGCCCTTTTGTTTTGAGTAGGATGACAGCCCATTAAAATGGAGCACTGTATATTCCCAGGGCACAGTGCAATGTTGGTAATGAAATCTGCTGAAACTACTGGCACTAAGGAATGACTTATATCCAGGAAATGAACAATGGGGAAATGATGTGTGTGAATCAACTCACTTTCTTTTGCTTTTAAACAGAAAATTGTTGGGAGAGGAACACTAAAAGAAATATATATATATATCAATGAGAATATGATGAGATAAAAATAAATGTTAAATGAATTTTTATTCCTCTAAACATGCATGTCAAGAAAGGCAATTTTAGTTGTACAGCGGTGTAGCATTTTGTTTTTTTCCTGCAATAAAGCCATCAGATCAATAAAAAATTATGTAGCAGATTATTATTACACTGAGCTCACCATAGCTCTAATCGTAAATAATACAGCAGTTATCCTGGTTATATTAATTATAATTAGAATGCAGATAATGCAGACGGTCTTTTATTACTAGAGCCAAATCAATTTTCCAGTGTTATTCAATGCAAGGTCACACAAAGTTGTTCAAGCTCTTACACTTCTTATGAAATGACCTGCATATGTAAGAGAGGGTTTGGCTCAGCTGCCTAAGACACATTGACTGAGAAGTGCATTGAAATAATTACAGGCATGAACTCTTGCCTATAATGGCAGAATTTCATTTTATAAAGTAAGCAGTGCTGTAATCCAGGCTCCTTTATGGTGAGAAGCTTCATAAATCTTTCAGAGGAGACCAAAGTCTTTCTGTTGCTTGTCAATCAGAAATCAAAATGAATTTCAGTGGTTATTTCTGCTTTTATGAAATGTGTTAAATATACTGAATGTGCTGCTGTTTTGTGATTAAGGCTGCAGTCCTATGCAGACTTACCTTCTGAGTATGTATGTTGAAAAATGTTGGTGAGGTTTTGCTTCTGTGGGTTGTGTTGTAATTCACTGGTTTGAGCTTTGAGGATTTCACATTTTAGTTGAATGCAAGATAGATATATTTCACTTCAACTTTACTAATCATCAAAGTATTTATATTGTTATGCTCACCCTAATTCTCCAAGTGGTGAGAGGTTTCAGAGATTTCATTGGCCACCTTGGGTTGGTTTCCTTTGAAAGATGTCATGGGAGACTTAAGGCATTTTGTGATATATGATTTATTTACACGCAGATACAAGTTGTGCACAGGTGAAGGTTTATAGTATTAACACCCCAACAGACACTACTTCCCACTGAGATGTTTATGAGGACACTTACACCTTAAAGATGCTTCTAGGACACCCTGTTGCCTACAGCCCAGTTCTTGTTTCAACTTAAGCTGCTTTCTTTGTTCATACTTTACATAGACCAATTAACTATGAGGAGAGAGGGACAAGGTAATCCCTTTCCCCAAAGGCTGTCTTCTTTCTAAAGAATCCAACTGGAGAACAATATAGTAATATGGAAAGGTAGTTGACCATATAGCCATTAATATGATCTCTGGCAGACTTCATGCTTTTAGTTGCTGAACTAAAGAAACATGACCAAGACGCTCTTCTTCCAGCAGGCATTTTAAGGCAGTGTTCGGTCTTATGATACATTGTTATGGTTTCATTGTCCATTTTCTTTCATTGTTTGTATGTACACTGATTAGAAATGTGAGTAATTAAGCGGGATATAAATGCCTTAAACAGAGAGAGAGAGAGAGAGAGAGAGAGAGAGAGGTGTTTGGCAGGCTCCACTATTGCAATCAAGAATCATAGTGCTAGAACAGACCTTGTCAATCCCCAGTTCCTCATCGAGTCAATCCCATTCTCTTTACAAGATGTTTAAATGTGCATATTGCTGTTGTAACTGATGTTCACATGGAGGCTGTCAGATAATAGGCTTCCAGATGCACTGAATCCAGGTATTCAAACTCCATGAGAAAGGCAGGCAGGAGATGAAAGCCATCATTGTATCTTTATTGTGATGCCCTACTTTTATTTAAATATTTGAAGCAAATGTCATTGGGTGGAATTCAATGTGGTGCCAAATGGGGTACGTAAATGTGTATAAAATTATTTATAATATCAGAACCTGGGGCTATCCAGTGGATCTGGATGCTGGAAGATTCAGGGCAGACAAAAGGAGGTACTTAGTGCATGAGATGTAGTGGTTGTCATCAACTTGAATGGCTTTAAAAAGGGGGGGGGCAAACAAATTCCACATGGATAAGGCTAGCCACTAATACTCTCCCTCTGGTGTCAGGGGGAGTATGCTTCTGAACAGGGCCGTCTTACCCATAGGCACTAGGGGTGCAGGGCACCCAGGCACTGGGCTCTCAGGGGCGCCAGGCCGAGAGTTCATGGCCCGAGAGTCGAGTCCTATTTTTATAGGTCCATTTTTATAAAGTGACGGAATGGATTCAGGCAGTTCCCAAAGCCCAATCGGTGTGTTTCATGAAGGGATGAATTTGGACTGAGTGCTGCTTGCAGTCTTCTCATAGACACCTGGCTGGCCACTGTGAAAGCAAGTTTTTGGTCTGCTCCAGCGTGGTTCTTATGTTCTTAGTGCTATAATGGTAGGTATGCGTTGAAATAAACTCATTGAGAGTTTTGATGCACAGTTGCTAATGATTATTTCCTCCCTAGCTATTACTGCTGGAATGAATGTCACTTTCTAAGGACACTGTGTGCACCTTCCTTGTGGACTTTAGGATGGTTAGAACGCTAACATTATTTCACTAGATGTAATCGTACAGGAAATAACTATGTGCTTCATTTTAATTTTTTTATATATACTTTAACTGATAAAAGAGAATGATGTAACTATAGATTTTGTTATTGCCATCTTTAGAAAATACTGAAACAGATTCAAATTTTGCTGATATATGGAACTCCCTTTAGTTAGTCTCAATTGTAAAAGCTGAGTGTTATTGCTTTTAAGCTAGTTAGTGCCATGAAGGAAAGAACTTTGTGCTCTATTTTATACTTGTCCGTATTATAATTTTCCACTCACATCTTGCAATAAGTAATTATAATAGAAATTCTGCCAGGTGTTTTCTCCTGTAAAAGTATAACAACAGAGGCATAAAGTTCATTGGGTTTTCCGATTACATTCCGCTCTATGCTGCAACTAAAAAAAGGAATTGACACTTGCTCTGCAAACAAATCTATTCTAACATGCTGGAAATGCATTATCATGAACCTTTATCTTTAAATGTACCCTGGTGTTGAAGTTAGGAAGGCAAACTAGAGAGTTTGTAAGTGATAAAGGGAAATAGTTCTAATTACAGGTAGGTAGTCGTGTTGGTCTGTGAGTCAAAACAAAATAAAAAAATTCTTTCCAGTAGCACCTTTGAGACCAACTAAGTTTGTCATTGGTATGAGTTTTTGTGTGCATGCACACGTCTTCAGATACCACAGTAGTCAACCAGATGCCTATGGACAACACACAAGCAAGAAATTCAGGCGGTGAAGCTCTGCCATCTGTGTTCCCCAGCTACATATATTTATTTTAATTAAAATATATAAATACCACTTGATTTCTTAAAAAAGAGGTGCTCTAAGTAAATAAAATGATTCATAGAAATATTCTAAGGATGATTACAATCAACAGTAGCTAAAAATATATAAAGCACGTGTAGTATAGAGCCCCCAGGACACATGTAACATAGAGTTGTGTTGGTCTCACAAGGTTTGGCCCTGGAGTGCTGGGTGATGTAGGCAGGTTGAAGCAGGTGGCTATGAAGCCCCATTACTAAAGTGGAAAATCTTCATGTGGCACTTGGGATCAAACCAGTGACTTGTGAGATGAGGTAACTGCTAATAATTATTTATATAGGACTTTTGTTAGTGAATTAATTAATATCCTGCCTTTTAGCTAAGGAGTTCAAGAGAACATATGTACCTCGAGTGTTAAAAGGGCAGAAATCATATCTCATTGACCCTTGTGATCTCATTCTGGTTCCCCTACTGCAAGACACAACATTATCATTAATGCCTCAGCTGTAAAATGCCACTGAAAAAGAGCATCATGTAATCAGACTTGAACTTGTTCCCACACATGCAGAGAGAACTATAGTTGGAGGCATGGTATTATATATGGGAGTGGTGCTGCCAATCAGTTATGGAGAAGAATCTTTGTAGGTTTGGGCATTTTATGGGTTGAAAGGTATGTCTGGGGCGCTGTCCAGAATGGCAGGTTGAGTCCGTGCCAGAAAAGTAAGTCAGAGAGGCAGGTGTAACTATATATATAGAGAGAAACTATATATATAGAGAGAAACAGCAAGCAGAACCGTCTGGGATGCAGGACCAGGAAAACGCTTGCAGAAATCAGGAAGCAAGAGCAAGGAGTGGAGTCTGTGATTTGGGCGTCGTAAGTGCAGACAAAGTTTGCTACCAGGAGGAGGAAGTTATGTAGGAACAGGAAAGGACCTATCACAGTGCAGAAGATGAGTCAAGACAAAGAGCTAATAAAGCTACTTTATTCTCAATGCAGTTGCTCAGGTCCCACAAGGTCATTCATACACGGATACAACAGTTCATGGAGCAAGGCTCCAGGCCACAAGACCCAGATTCAAGACTGCACCTCCATCACTATACGACAAGAAGCAGTATTGTATTATTGATGTGCTAACAACCCCACGTTCTTCCATAGTTGTCCTTGTGAAAGTTGTAGGAACTTGTGATATAGCTTGAAGAATTTAGCCAGGAGTGCCACAAAGTGGCAAATATAAATGCTTAGTATAAACCTTTATTTTCCCCTCTCAAGAAATTCTGCTACCCTGTGTGTGTGTCTTCCCTAGTGAGTGATAGTCTTCTTCTTTTTTTAAAAAAAGAGAACTCTATCTCAGAGGTAGCATGTGTATCAGGGGAAGCACAGATTGACATGGTAAGTACCCATGCTTCAAATAATAGGATTTGGGAATTATTTTCGGTCCAAAACATAAGGAAAGAAAATGTCTAAAAGTGACCTTGTCGTCTGAATTAACTTCCATGAGATTCCACTTTAAAATGATATGCCCAGTATTATCATTTTACTGCCAAAAACTGGGAACTCTTCCAAATTTTGACTTACAAAATTATTATACTTCCAGCTTTAAAAAAAGAAGCTTTTTGAAGTGCTCTTTTTTTGTTGGATACTGTAATAGATGGCTCTCTAAAATCCTGCATAAATGGCCAGGACCGCAAGTTCAAGCTGCCCCCAAGGCAGCCTTATCTTATATACCGGCCCCTAGAATAGTAGCATTTGTTTTGTTTTGTTCTCCAGTGTGTGTATATATTAGCATGTTTCATCATAGGACATACTGTTTTTTTGCTTGACTTTGTATCCCAGTGTTATTATCATTCTGATTTGTTGTTAGAGCCGACTGCAGGAATGTTGCAACATTGCAAAATAAATAAATGGACCCCCCCAAAGACCTTAATGCATTTTATGTTTTTCCATTTTAAATATAAGAATAGGAAGATTGGGACTAAATAATATTAATTGAGAAGCTTCAAGTTAATGCAGCAGGTTGGACAATAGGGGGACGAAGAGTTTTTGTCATGACCATTTTTTTCTTTATACCTGGTAAATAAAACTGTGGTCCTTTACAGAACTGGGGTCCTTTACCCCATAAGGATCCTAAACCGTTGTGCAAACAATCCCTAAGTGCACTTCTGAGTGCTGATTTTAAAAAACATCCCTCTTCTCACCCTCTGTACCTTTTGAGAAGGATTAGGAGTGGCAGCGATATAATTCATTTTAAGAATGGCTTCCTGTTCTGCTTTGATCTATGCTTGCATTCAGTACCAGTGTTTTAGAAATGCCCTTTCTGCTTCTTGATCGCAACATGAAGCAAAAAGTACCATCTGGACTCTGCACGCTAAAAAGTCAGAGATCTCCGGGTTATATTTGCGCCTCAAAGGACATTTTCCTTCTGTTAAGCTGCTGTGTACTTTAGTCTGTCACTGATAACTAACCAAAATTGCAGCATTGTAATTTTAATTGGCAACTATCCATTTGTATCCTCTAGGTTTTCCCCTCTTTTGTCTCCCTCTGGCAACCTCCTTTTGTGGTTGGTTCATCTGCTCTGGTGCCCATAGCAACACCCATGTGCAAAGCCATATCCACTGGGGTACTGCAGGTTCCAAATACCAGAGGTTTGTGCTGCTGTTTCAGAATAGCAGACTTCTGCTAGAGTCACTGATCCAAGCAGCATGCCAGCTTAGCTCTGCATGGCATTTCTGTAATTCCTTAATATTGTTCCACCTCATTCACTCGGGGTCCTTAAAACCTGTCGGACAATTAAGGTTATAAAGACAAGATACGGTGCCCGTAACTCTGCAGGGCATCAGAAGAAACATGAGAGAAATGGAAGAAAAACTTTGCTATATTTTCAAAAGACATTTGAGGATATCATAGAGGCCTAGATGCAATGCTGTGTATACAATGACCTTAGAATTTGGGAAGTGGGGGAATAATTAAAGAGAGTGGTAAGAAAAAAAGCTGTCACAATTCGTTTTAGAATTTTAGCATAGGGATTATTATAGCTAAAGAAAGTTATCAAAGACCAAACTGGGCTTGCAGTAAGACTCTCTACCTTTTCCTAACAGCGACTTCTTATACCTGGTTACTAGCATAAATAAAATAACCTCTGGTGGTGTCTAGGGCAGGGGTCATCAACCTTTTTCAGCCGTGGGCCGGTCCACTGTCCCTCAGCCCATGTGGTGGGCTGGACTATATTTTGAAAAAAATTATGAATGAATTCCTATGCCCCACAAATAAGCCAGAGATGCATTTTAAATATAAGGACACATTCTACTCATGTAAAAAACACACTGATTCCCGGACCGTCCGCAGGCCAGATTTAGAAGGCGATTGGGCCACATCCGGCCCCCAGGCCATAGGTTGCCTACCCCTCGTCTAGGGAGTCACAGATGCCAAAGGATTTCTGGGTCCAGTACACTGTATGTGGATTGGGTGCCCTGCACCGTCTTCTCCATGCAGTCTATTAACAGGAATACGTAAATATATCAACTTAGTCTAGCTTCTTTGCAGGTTGATGCAGATAAAAGAAAGGGGAAGGAAGGAAATCATATTCAACATGGAGTTTCTGAGTGGAGAAGCAAGATACAAATATAAGGTATGCCACACAGCATACAGTTAAACTATGGAATACAGTGGTACCTCGGGTTACATACGCTTCAGGTTACAGACTCCATTAACTCAGAAATAGTACCTTGGGTTAAGAACTTTGCTTCAGGATGAGAACAGAAATCGTGCGGCGGAAGCAGGAGGCCCCATTAGCTAAAGTGGTGCTTCAGGTTAAGAACAGTTTCAGGTTAAGAACAGACCTCCGGAACGAATTAAGTACTTAACCCGAGGTAAAGGTACGCCTGACCATTAAGTCCAGTCGTGGCCGACTCTGGGGTTGCTGCGCTCATCTCACTTTATTGGCCGAGGGAGCCGGCGTACAGCTTCCGGGTCATGTGGCCAGCATGACTAAGCCGCTTCTAGCGAACCAGAGCAGCGCACGGAAACGCCGTTTACCTTCCCGCCAGAGTGGTACCTATTTATCTACTTGCACTTTGACATGCTTTCGAACTGCTAGGTTGGCAGGAGCAGGGACTGAGCAACGGGAGCTCACCCTGTCACGGGGATTCGAACCGCCGACCTTCTGATCGGCAAATCCTAGGCTCTGTGGTTTAACCCACAGCGCCACCCACACCCCCTAACCCGAGGTACCACTGTACATATCCCAGAGAGGCAGTCATGGCCACCAATTTGAATGTTTTTTATAAATGGATTAGATATATTCATGGAGGATAATGGCTACTAGCCACAGTATTACCCTTGGCCTCCAGAGTTGGAGGCAGTATACTTCTGAGTTGCTGGGAATTCTAGGAGGGAAGGGTGCTACTGTGCTGAGAATTTGCTTCTGGGCTTTTCCCTGTGAGACCAGGAATGCTGATCTAGCAGGCTATTCCGATGTTCTTATGCAATGCCATTCACAGATCATGTTAAGAAAGTCAGAAAAGCAGCCTCTTTGCTTTGACTGTGAAGTTTCATAGAAGGAATACCAAAATAAAACACATCGGCCAAGCCTAAGAAATAACAACAAGCAAAAAGTATGTGTAGTTCAACAGCTTTGAGGTCTGAGGTATCAACTCTCAGCCTAGCCTTCCTCAAAGGGCTGTTGTGAAGATAAAAGGTGGGAGGAGGAGACATCAGCAAGCAACAAATATCTGCAGTTTCACAACTCTTGCAGCAAAACATATTTATACACACAAAACGTTTTGCTAAACTTGGTAAACAAGAACAAGAACAAAATTCATGTGCTGAAGTACAATCAAAAGGAATGTTAACTTGCTGCAGCTGAAAGGTGTTTTAATTATTTCATGGTTGCATTTGACGAGCATTTGGTTGATTTGGATTATTCTCGTTAAGTGCTCAGTTTTGTGGAAGGCAGAATAGAGAGTTTGACTTTTAAGGCTTAAAGATTAAGCCTTGTGTGGAAGGTCATTAAAGCCTAATAACTTTTGTGGACTTGCTTGCAATGCAAGCAGGAGGAGGAAACCAGTCACAATAGTTGAAGGGTCAGTAGGGAGAAATGACAAATTCATTGATACAGTTTGGGGATGAGAAGCAGGCTTCTAAACCATTTTGAAGAGTTTAGAACTGTTGAAGCAACTAATGTAATTGATTTCAAAACATAGTTGAATAAATCTACAAATAACATTTTAGCTATGTAATATATTAGGATACTGAAGGCATTTTAGCCTCACTCTTTATCCAAAACGGTTCCCAGAGCACCTTACAGATTGATAAAACACTAGTGAGATCCTGTCCTCAGGTTCAAAGGTATGACACAACACCAAACAAGCTTGGAGAGGAATAAAGCAAACAATCACTCATTCTTAAGGTTTTTTTTTAAAAAAATCCAAATGAAGATGTAGGCCCCCAGTGTGAATTGGGAGATGATAAATTAACCCTTTCTTTTAGCACCTATTTGAAATACTTCTCCTCAAGCTGTTATTTGCCCCATGGAGCAAAACATACAGATACAAGAAGGGCTATAAACCTAAACGGACAATAACCTGTGAACTTTACAGAGAAAAGTGTGCTTAAGCTGTACAAAAGGAAAAAGATACACATCACCACAGTGTGGATAGTCTCCACGTTTTTCTTCATTCTGTATGGCTTCCTGCTGATGGCAAGCAAGTGTCATATAAAACTCACTTGCCAAGAGTTAGACACCATAATGGGGTAAAGTATGAAACAAGGGTTTGGTGGTGGTACAAACTCTCGAAAGGTCACAAGCCATTTTCTGTTTAGAAAAAAAATGAACATTCAGCTAGAACCAGGTTGTACACAAGCAGTAGACAGTGGCCTGAGAAGCTATGCATTTATTTCTGATTTCCTAGTCTTTTAACAGCATAACTGGTAGAAATCTTCATGGAAATTCTGCTTCTAGGAGTAGTCCTATGATTGAGTCGCTCTGTAAGTCGAGGTTTTAGAATATAAAATGACTTCTTTCTAGTGTCAATAGTCAATGTCAAATGTGCACAATGTAGCCAAACTGTCTCGTCCTTAGAAAGATGAAGCTCCAGTTCTTCTCTTTAAAACAGAATTCTGGAACTTGATCCTGCAAGATGCTAAGCCCTCTGATTCAGAAAGGTATTTAGGGTTATCCGTAAGTGTGAGCACATGAGAATTCATATGGCTGTCACTGATGCTGTTGAGAAGCTTTACACTTCCTTGAGAACTCTGGGATCAAAGAAGGGGGCCCAGCAGCTTGCATTATCAATCCCTTTTCAGTACACTAATTTTCAATTATCCTCATTCAGAAATTAGAAAGCTCTACACACTTTGAATTGTAGGATTTTTTAAAAAGTATTTTACTTCTGTTCATACTTACAAAACTTTGGATAATATCCCCCCCCCCCGGTGATTAAGCCTGCAGTCATACATATTTACCTGAGCAGAATGAATTTTCTTCTCTTCTGAGTAGACATGCACAGGATTGCACTGTTAATTATAGTTCCAACTGAAAGCAACCGCTGATATAATTCGAAGGAGAAAAACAGCTTATTATTTCCCTCGATTTTATTACTATATGTGGATTTCTCAAACAGCTTTTGTTAGATCAGCTTCTTGCACGTGAGCCAAATTTTCAGTGAGAAATGTATCTTAACAGTTCTTTGCTGAAGTTACAAACAAGAACTACTCCCATAAAACTGCTTTACAGCTCAAGCATGCACCACATCATTCATTGTTGAGTTCCTTCCCCACCCCCCTGCATAGGCTGTGTTGCATTCTCAGTTTAGCTTTCCGTGCTGCCCCAAATGGAAAACTTGCTATCACAAGTGATCTCCTTTTGACACTCACAAAAGACATATTTGATTCCCCCCCCCAACAATACCTGGCTATCTTTACTTGCATTTCCATAGCTAAATCTAAGCTGTGACTTTTTTTTTTATCAAGTCTTGAAAACTGAGCAGAAAAGTCTTGCTTTTGCATTCCAGTTTGAGGAAGCTAGAGACCCAAACTATCTAGCTGGAAAGCATCAGATATACTTTTGTCATCACAAGCAAGGGTGCTGCACAGGTTGTGGCTATGCACATATACTGTGTGCTGGGAATGAGGGTTCAGACTAAAGTTACTGGAAGTGTGTGTTTTGTAGGTGAAACTGAGTCATGATGAAAACAAAATGCACTATTCTCATCTGTTCTGTACATTTTTCTAAACATGAGACACTCACAGTGCAGTTCAAAGCATGTCTACTCATGAGTTCATTAGTGTTTACTACCAGGTAAGTAGATATAGGATTTCGGCTTTCGTGTCTGTTATTCAGACATTAATGTAATTCTATTCTTAAATGCTCACTTTAGAAATATAAATGTGCAACTATTCAAGTATTCTGGAAGGGTTTTGGAAAACATATTTACAGCATCAATAATAATCTACTGTAACTTTTACCATGTGTTGCCTATATACTCTTAAAAACATATTATACAACCCATATCTTACTCCAGACTAAGGGCAGGGGGAGAAATTAGATTCAGTTTGCATGTAAAGCAGAATTGATCAAATCTGCACTTTCCAAAACAATATAAGAACTGAAACTGAACCATCCTTCAAAATTTGCACTTCTCTGAATTTTGCAGTGCAGTTCTACAACTAAGCAGTGTTTTCAAAAATTTATATTTCAGAGGGGAATGTGCATGAAATGAATATACTGTATTAGTAAAAATAGCATACAACAATGCATTGTATTTGGAAGTGTTGCTTGTGAAAGATTAATACATTAGTCAGAGCTACACAGAAAAAAATCGCACTAAAATGTTGAATTTTTTTCATGAAGATTAGAAAGACAACTTTAGATTGCTGAAGAAACATGGAAAACCAAGTTTAAGATTACAAAAAAAAAGATAAACAGAAGGAACCAAAATTGAGAGATGCTTCAATCTCTATCCCAGACACAGTTATGTATATAGAAGGTGAAATATACTCAGAGTCGCAAAGTGATTTCATGCTCTTTATTCAGCTCATAGTGGTGAGGAGGAATGAATAAAAGTCCCCTCAAAGTATCTGCTTTATATACATTTGAGAAATAAAGTATCTGCTTTATATACTTTTGAGAAATAAGCCATTTCTGGATGAATGATTAAGTACTGTAAAAGAAAGAAAGAAACGACAAGTTCATTATGAAACATAGCTTTGATTTTTTACATACATGCTTATAGGTCAGCTGAAATGTGCAGGTTACTGACCAGCAACGTTGCCAAGTCACTAGTGTTCAACCAGCTCCAAATTACTTGGGGAAATTGCCAAGTATAATTGCCTATTCTTCCACTGCAAGCCTTTCTCCATGCCATGAGAGGTGCCAGGAAGTACCGTATATGTTTCCTGCCACAGTGTTGTACTCTGAGTACAGATCGTGTATGAAATCAAAACGTCCCAATCTTTGTGTTTCATTTTCCAGCTTTCCTCTTTGCATTTCTTTATGTATGTAGTCATTGTAAATAAATGTATGCAGCTGCTACCTTATATCTGTTCTGCCTTACTTAATCGCCTTAGAATAAATATTATGAAGGGTGCTACAGAAATAGCTTAAATAAATAAAATCTGTTCTCATGGTGCAAAAAGCAAATAAACAAAAACTCTGCTTCACACATCAAAGTGAGCAGTATTTTTTCTTCAAGATACCATTTCTGTGCAAGAACAAGGCTATAGCACCACAATCCTATGTTAAGTCTACTGAGAAGTAATAGCCATTAAATTCAATGTGATTTGCTCCAATGTAAGTGTTTACAGGATCGGAGCCTAAACTGTACAAAGCAGAGCATAGTCCACTGACTGGAAACTGGCAGATGCTTTCCATCTCAACTAGGGCCAGGGCCTTTTCAGTACTGGCCCCAACTTGGTGGAACGCTCTGTCAGAAGAGACTAGGGCCCTGCAAGACAGAGGGCCTGCAAGACAGAGCTGTTCTGCCTGGCCCTTGGTTTGGACTCAGTCTGACCCTTATGTTTCCCTCCCCTTATGGTTTTGATTTATGGGCTGCTACTACTAAAAGGGACGCGGGTGGCGCTGTGGGTAAAAGCCTCAGCGCCTAGGGCTTGCCGATCGAAAGGTCGGCAGTTCGAATCCCCGCGGCGGGGTGCGCTCCCGCTGCTCGGTCCCAGCGCCTGCCAACCTAGCAGTTCGAAAGCACCCCCGGGTGCAAGTAGATAAATAGGTACCGCTTACCAGCGGGAAGGTAAACAGCGTTCTGTGTGCTGCGCTGGCTCGCCAGATGCAGCTTTGTCACGCTGGCCACGTGACCCGGAAGTGTCTCCGGACAGCGCTGGCCCCCGGCCTCTTGAGTGAGATGGGCGCACAAACCCCAGAGTCTGTCAAGACTGGCCCGTTCGGGCAGGGGTACCTTTACCTTTACCTTTTACTACTAAAATGAGGCTGCATTTTAAATTGTATTTTAACCCGTATTTTAACCTGTATTTTAATTAACTGGTCCCCCCATTATGTTTTATTGTAATTTTATTGGTGTTAGCCCTGGTTCTGGCCGGGGAGGGCGGGGTATAAATAAAAAATTATTATTATTATTATTATTATTATTATTATCTGCAAGGAAGCCACTGACACAATGAAATGGTGGCCATAGTTTTAGCTGATTCAGTGAAGTATCGCTGCAGATCTTTCTATTGATATAGCAGAGTCCGTTTGCACAACGGAATGATGAATAGTACATGCTACATGCTTTTTGTTGCTTTATTTTCAGTTCATTGTAGAGAATTTACAAATATGCATCTTGCCTCTGCTGGAGCAGAGAAGCAACCCGTCCTTCTCCTCGAACAACCGAGAGAGACAGTGAAAAACAGGAAACCAGTGTACGTCACATCCAGCTTCCCATTCCCATGGGAAAACCCAACAGTACTCTGACTGTGGAATGTAAACATTGTCTCGTGACAAGCACTTCGCTGCACAGTGAAGAGAGCTGAAACTAACATCCTCCCCCTTTCTGTGAACATCACTGGGCAGCGTGTTCGTACAATATCAGTACAAACCCAACTTCTGTACATAGGTACAGTGTTGATCCCTTGATACAATCTTGGACAATACATCAGCAGGAATTTCATTACCTGGCATATAGGACACCGTTACGAGTCCCTTCTGAATATGTTCCCTAGCATGTTGCACCTTCAATTGCAAGTGCTTCGTGCTTTGCTTACAACCTTCCGAATTCAGCAAAGCCAAACATGCTTTGTTGTCCTGGTAAACCTGGATTGGACATTTGACAGGAATTTTCATGTCTTTGCACAATTGTAACAACCATTCACAATCCTTAAGTGAATAAGACAGGGCATTCAGTTCAGCTTCACAAGTACTTAAGCTAATTGTTGTTTGCTTCTTGCATGACCAATCAAATAGACCCTGATTGTACATGTAGCAAACTCCAGACGTACTTTTCCTGTCTGTAGTGTCACTTCCAAAACTTGCATCTGCAAAAATCTCAAGACCACCAGACTTCTGATTGTTAAATCTCAGTCTGTAATGCATAGTGCCTTTCAAATAGCGTGCTATGCGTTTCAGAGCTTTCCAATCCTTAACAGTAGGATTGTTGACTTGTCTGCTTAGCAAATTACAGCTAACAGCAATGTCAGGTCTTGAACATCTGGCAATGAAGTTTAGCTTGCCTAGCACACTTCTGTACTGTGTAGTGTCAGAAAATGCTTCTTCAGTGTCTTCTACCTGATAACCTGTTGTCATCGGTGTGTCTACAGGGTTAGCATCCATCAGGTTTAGTTTGCTTAACACATCAGCAATTTTCCTTGACTGGTGTACTAGAATGTTACCACTTTGATCTTTCTCTATTTCCAGAGATAGGTAGTTGTTTACCTCACCAAGATCTTTCATGTCAAAGTGCTCTTTCAGTTGAGCTAGGGCATTATTGTACATTGTGACATCTTTCCAAAAGAATAAAATATCATCAACATAAAACAAACAATACAGCTTCTTTTGCCCCTCCTCTTTGACAAACACACATGGATCAGCTTTCCCTTGCTGAAAACCTAGAGAAAACAACGCTTCAGTGAGTTTTGTGTGCCAACACCGTGCACTTTGTTTGAGACCATAAAGGGACTTCTTTAGAGCACAAACAAATCCCTGTTTTACCTGTACGCCATCAGGTGGAAGCATATAAAGTGATTCACCTAGAGATCCGTACAAAAAAGCTGTATTTACATCGTGGTGACTAATGTGTAGATTCTCCTCTGCAGCTAGCTTGAGCATAAGCCTAATGCTCTCATATCTCACCGTGGGTGAGTAGGTCTCGTGATAGTCTTCACCTGGTACCTGTGCAAAACCTCTGGCTACCAATCTGGCTTTGTGTCTGACTATCTTGCCATTTTGATCAGTCTTTGCTTTGAAGACCCATTTGCTTCCAAGCAGTTTCATTCCTGGAACTACTGGAACTAGCTCCCAAGTTTTGTTCTTTTCTAAGGAATCAAGCTCAGCCTTCATAGCATTTAACCAAGGCTCAGCTTCCTTAGAATCCAAATCCTGGATTTCTTGGAAACTTGAAGGTTCAAATACCTTCTTGGAGCTTTTAACAGCTGCTACTGCTGTCTTAGCAAATTCATCAGCAAATCTCTTTGGAGGTCTGCCTTTTGTGGCTCTTTGTGACCTGCGAATCAGCCTTTGGTCTTCAACACTCTCCTCTTCCTTCTTAGGAGAAAAGTGACCTATTGTGAACAATGGTTCTTCCAATTCCTGATCAGAGCTTTCAGAGGGTCGCATAGAGGCTTTCGCACTCTTGAAATCCTCTGAATTATCTGATTCAGTTTCAGACTCAGAATCAGAACCTTCATCAGTGGGTGTGGGTTGTTGTTGCTTATCCTCAGTCTCATCACTGTCATCAGGATAACATTGAAAAATTCCCACGTTCTCCCCCCACTTGGCATTGTACTCAACACTTCTTGTGAGCCTAATTGTCTTAGAGTCAGACATCATTATTCTGTAAGAACCTTTCTGATAACCTAGAAAGATACCATGCAAACCACG
Source organism: Podarcis vaucheri (assembly GCF_965113315.1). Taxonomy (NCBI): domain Eukaryota; kingdom Metazoa; phylum Chordata; class Lepidosauria; order Squamata; family Lacertidae; genus Podarcis; species Podarcis vaucheri. Next base: position 73,111,440 of record NC_138766.1, read on the forward strand.
TTTGCCTAATTTGGAGCTTTGTGGTGAATGAATCCACATGTCCGAACCAAAAATTCTCATGTGTTTGATGTATGGTTTCTTGCCAAACATCTTCTTATAGGGGGTACAACCAATCGCTGAAGATAACCTGCGATTGTAACTGTAAAGAAAACACGAGAGAGCTTCGGCCCAATAACTCTCTGGAAGATTTGCATCATGCAGCAAGGTTTTTAACCCTTGAAGCAATGTTTGATTTGCCCTTTCGCAAAGTCCATTCTGCCATGGCGAGCGAGGACTGGACAAATCGTGTTGAATTCCTTTCTCAGTCAGAAAAGCTTCAAACTGCTGAGAAGTGAATTCTCCCCCGCGATCTGTGAAAAGAATTTTTATCTTCTTACCATGCACATTTTCCAACCAAGCACAGAATTCCTTGAACCTTGGAAAAGCCTCTGATTTCTGCTTGAGATTGTACACATAAATATACCTGGAAAATGCATCAATGAGAACCATGAAGAACCTGTTGCCACCCAAAGAGGGCGATAGTGGACCAACTAAATCAGCATGAACAACCTGGTATGGTTCTGTAGCTTGCCTACTAGACACCTTACCTTTCGCAGCCATTTTCACCTTGTTTGCTGCGCATGCCTTGCACTTCATGTGGTACCTGCAGGGTTTAATAGTCATACCTTCAACCAAGGTAGGCATTTTAGATACTGCCTCAAAATGCAAATGACCAAATTTCCTGTGAAAATCATGAATACATCCTGCATGCAAACTTTTGTTAGAACCTGCAATGCAACAAGTATCATTCTGCACAACATCATCATAATACAAAACAAACAAACGATCAACACATTCAGCATGCAATACATAATCGTCTTTCTTTGTGATGGTGCATTTCTTGTTCTTGAAGGAAACGTCAATGTTCCGTTCATTCAGCTGCATCACACTGAGAAGATTGTGTGTGGCATCTGGAACGTAAAGTACATCATGTATCTCTAAGTCCAAACTGTGAAGAACAACAGTTCCGTAGCCTTGACTGGGGATCGTGTGATCATCCGCCTGGTGAATCGCACCTTCCTGCGGTGTAAAAGACACGAACAGTCTCTTATCGTTGCACATGTGGTGTGTAGCTGCTGAATCAACAACGAAGAAAGATCTAGACGTCTTCTGGACCTTTGCAACCTTTGGAGTGAAGCGTGAGACCATTGCCTTGTGCTGCGTTGTCCTGGAGACCGGACCTTTGCCTTTGCTTTGGCCTTTTCCACGCGCTGAACTTCCGCTGCGCTGCTCTGTCTTGGCCCTGGGATATTTGCATTCCCTCTTCATATGGCCTAGACGTCCACACGAGTAGCATTTCACTGCCTTCAAAGCTTTGGCGCCCTCTGGTGGTTCCACTGCATTCTGGGATGACGTCTGTGAAGACTCCCCCTTACCCATGCAGCTAGCACCCCGGCGATCTGCTTCATTCTGGATCACGGCAGTAACATAGGCTACTGTGAGCTGAGCAGTTGGTTGAACAGCAATCTGAGTGGCAACGGACTCCCAACTTGGACCCAAAGAATGTAGTATCATGAAGGAATACACAGCCTCTGGAAAGTTGAGTCCTCTCTGTTGCAACTCATGTCTTAGATTCTGCATCTCCATCAGGTGTTTACGCACATCTCCACCTTCAGCAAGAGCCATATCATGCAGCTTGGCATAATAGTACATTGAGGAACCAGCCTCTGTCCTCAAGTGAGCCTGTCTTAAAGAGTTCCAAATTTCTTTGGCTGTGGTCTTTCCACGCAACAGACAGAGCTCTTCTGGGGATACTATCAACGTAAGTGTTCCCCTTGCTTTGGAATCCTTAGCATTCCAATCAGCTGTAATTGGAGCTGGGGGGTTGTCTGTAATAACATTAAACAGACCTTCTTTCCGCAGAATTGCCTCTGCATACTGCACCCACTCTGTGTAGTTATTCTTATTGAGCTTAGGAATCCCAAAAGCATCAACCAGCTTTGCGTTTGCCATTTCTGCTGCTTAAAACGAGCTGCGTTACAGTCCTGCAGCTTTAGCCAAAAGCACTTTTAAAAGTACTTTCGTTTTCCCAGCCATCCAAGCCTGTGAGCTTGTGCCTTTTGGAGCCTTTGCCTGTTACGCGGCAAAACGGCTTTAAAAGTTCAAAGTCCAGCCATAAAGCATAAACAAGGAGCTGGCAGGCTGCTCCGGGAGCATGAGCACATACCTTCATCAATCAAACTTGACGCGCAGAGCAGATAACGCCGATCCGTTCCTCCGTTCCTCTGCCGGCATTCTTCAGTTTGATTTACGTCTTTCTGGGCCCGGAACCAAAATATTGATATAGCAGAGTCCGTTTGCACAACGGAATGATGAATAGTACATGCTACATGCTTTTTGTTGCTTTATTTTCAGTTCATTGTAGAGAATTTACAAATATGCATCTTGCCTCTGCTGGAGCAGAGAAGCAACCCGTCCTTCTCCTCGAACAACCGAGAGAGACAGTGAAAAACAGGAAACCAGTGTACGTCACATCCAGCTTCCCATTCCCATGGGAAAACCCAACAGTACTCTGACTGTGGAATGTAAACATTGTCTCGTGACAAGCACTTCGCTGCACAGTGAAGAGAGCTGAAACTAACACTTTCCCCCTAAAATATACCTCTTATTTTATCCTCAAGTGACTAAAAATGAAATCTGTAATCAAATATAAATAAATATAGTTCAAAACGTTTGCAACTATAGCTGGCAAGACCTAGGTATGGGGTTGTGGAGACACTTTCCCTAAATAAGGGAACATCTCGTTGACATGATGAAAACATTGGTTGTGTTTGTGCATTGTTTAAGCCAACCTTGAACTCTCTCTTTCTAGAGACTTGCAGGAGCCAGGCAAAATCAGTGTTAGAACAGAGTAAGCAGCATTCTGGAGCTGCCAACCCAGGGGCATTCTAGAAAAGAGAAAGTGAGAGAAAGCATGCTTGTACAGGAAGCTCTAGAGCCTGCCGCTTGGGACAGATATATATGTGGTGGACTCTGTCAAGAGCTTCAGGACTCATAATTCTTTAGTTAGTGCTTGCAAATTAAAGGCGGGGTTGCGGAGAGTGTCTGGGGCTCCTCTAGGCTTTTGTGAGCCTTGGTCCAGAGAAGCAGAGTACTTGTTCAGTTGCATCGCTGCTGCATACCAAGATGGGGTGGGGGCAGTGTGGAGCACCGGCAGGTGCACTGGGTTGGCTCCGCTGGCTTGTTTGCACAACGCTGACCTCACCCCTACCCCTTTCTGCCCTAGTACACAGCAGTGGCACAAACGGAAGGAGTCACTTAAGTGGTTCAGCTCCACTATGCCATTCGCTGCTGTATATTTTCCCCATGCTATAAATCATATCCTCCTTCCTATAGCAACTCATTTCTGATTTGAGGATTTCCCCTGTGTTAGTGGCATAGTACTGTATTCTTAATTGTAATTATAATCTATTTTGAAAAGTGTTACATTTATGCTTTTGACAAGGATGGGAGTGTTGAACACAGATTTTTTTATTTTTTTTGCCTTGGTATGTTTCACAATAATATTTGCTATATTTATCTCTAAGAAAGATCCACCAGGATCTCGTGAGTTAGAGATTTGTTTTCCTAACGTTGAAAGGTACCACCACAATTCATATATATTGACTCTTCAGGATGGCAATATGTGTTGTCCTTCGGTAATGTAAAGTTTCTAAGTATAACCATAAGTGGTGAAACTGAATTTTGTTACTGCTCACAATTACAGTGTCTTCATGGCTCCGAACAAAACCAAAACACAAAGGTCCATCAGTGAGCTGGAGAAAAAGAGATTGAGGTGCAGTAATACCCCAACCCTGAAGGCAAATTTCTTTCCACCCCATCTGCTGTCTCAAATGCCAAGCCCTAGCAATGCCACATGTTCCAAAGTAACAAACATGGTTAATGTGTGTGAACCTTACTCATTGGTACAGATTTCTCACAGAAAAAAGACTGCTCCCCCCCACCACTTTTTTTGGCTTGCATCGAATGCTGGAGTTGAGAAGCCAAAACTGAAATAGGAAATGTGTTGCTTTATCCTGAATTGAGGCCATGTAATATGCGGGTGTGGTGCTGTGGGTAAAACCTCAGCGCCTAGGACTTGCCGACCGCATGGCTGGCGGTTCGAATCCCCGCAGCGGGGTACGCTCCCATCGTTCAGCCCAGCGCCTGCCAACCTAGCAGTTCGAAAGCACCCCCGGGTGCAAGTAGATAAATAGGGACCGCTTACTGGCGGGAAGGTAAACGGCGTTCCGTGTGCTGCGCTGGCTCGCCAGATGCAGCTTGTCACGCTGGCCACATGACCCGGAAGTGTCTGCGGCCAGCGCTGGCTCCTGGCCTATAGAGTGAGATGAGCGCACAACCCTAGAGTCTGGCAAGACTGGCCCGTACGGGCAGGGGTACCTTTACCTTTAATATGTATTTTATGGCCATTTTATGTTATCTATTTATCTTTTCACCACAGTTGCTAGAGATGGGTGATCTCCCCACAACAAATTGGGCTCAGTAAACTGACCTATTTTACATACCACAAGAGATCCCCCCCCAGAAGGAGAAGCATATTTCTCTGTTGCAGCAAAAACGACAGAATCTTGTGGCAACTTAAAGACTAACTAATTTATCGCGACATACATGTTTGTGGACTAAATTCCATTTCATCAGATGCATGGAGTGTTATCTTGAGTTACAGGTGTACACAGGGGTTGGGGAAGGAGAGAATTACAAGCAGTGAGATTGGAGGGAAAGAACAGAAAAGTAATGGCAATGATAATCTCATAATTAACAGTGGTAATTCAAAAAAACAGTTGTTAATGACACAGACAGCCTGGCATTGGTAAGCCAATTTTAGCACATTATATAACAGTGTCTTTGATGCTCTATGGAGTACTTTGGGTTCTTGTGTTATTTACTTCTATATCCAGTGGTGCAATGGATAATTATTCCTTGTTTTTGTTTTTGTTTCCTCATTAGCTTTTGCTAATGCCTGTTAGTTCACCACACTTGCTGGCTCCATCACCCAGTGGCTTTTGCCACTTCTTCCTTTGTTTCTCTCCTCTGTCCCTTCATTTTTCTCATTTATTGTGCAAAGACACAAAATGTATTTTAGTAGTGTACCCTTGTACAGGTGTTAACTGCAGAATGTTTAAATTTCAAAAGAATTAGATATCAGATTGGAGACCAACAGAATTCTGAGAATGATTTTTAAAAATCCAGTATTGTTTTGAACCTTGAACTGGGCAGCTAGATTTATCCCAGACCTACAGCAGGCTGGGCTGAAAATTAAGGTGGCCTGTATATTAGAAAGGGGCTCCCACTTGAAAGACTTTAAATACCAGTCTGGAATAGAATAGAATAGAATAGAATAGAATAGAATAGAATAGAATAGAATAGAATAGAATAGAATAGAATATATAGTATCCTTTTCTAACTGTGTTTTTGTAAGTCAGCTGTGAAGAACTGGAAGCACCCTAGTCGAAATATTAAAAAAAAAAGAAGCCCAGTAGCACCTTAGAGACCAACTAAGTTTGTTATTGGTATAAGCTTTCGTGTGCTTGCACACTTCTTCAGATACACTGAGGGTCACCAGGCCCTTATATATAGTGTGAGGGTGGGGAGGGGGCTTTCTCAGGAGGGTCTTCTTTGGCGATCACTCATAGCTGAGTAAGATTGTCTTCCATAAACATGGTTTTAACAGTGAGTCCGTAAGTGACTGAGGAGGCCAATTCTGGATCCACACGGCCTTCCACAGCGGGGACTGGTTTCCGGGCGGGAATTGATCACAGTGTGGATTTGCCAAGCATGCCTTCCTCTTAGCATGTTTCTCCCTTGCGTCCCGAGTTCGAGTGTTTTAAAAGCCCATGACACCTTTGGTAAAGGCTGTTCTCCAACTGGAGCACTCGCAGGCCAGTGTTTCCCAGTTGTCAGTGTTTATACTACATTTTTAAAGATTTGCCTTGAGACCATCTTTAAACCTCTTTTGTTGACCATCATCATTACACTTTCCATTTTTAAATTTGGAATAGAGTAGTTGATTTGGAAGACAATCATCAGGCATCCGCACAACATGACCAGTCCAAAGAAGTTGATGTTGAAGAATCATTGCTTCAACACTGGTGATCTTTGCTTCTTCCAGTACACTGATAATAGTTCACCTGTCTTCCCAAGTGATGTGTAAAAAATTGATGGAATGTTTCGAGGAGTTGGAGATGGCATTTATAAGTGGTCCATGTTTCACAAGCATATCGAAAGGTTGGCAGTATAATAGCTTTATAAACAAGTATTTTGGTTTCCCTGTGACTGTCCTGGTCCTCAAACACTCTGCACTTCAGTTGGGAGAAAGCTGCACTCACACAGCTCAGGCGATGCTGGATTTTGGCATCAATGTTGGCCCTTGTGGAAAGATAACTTCCTAGGTAGAAGTGATCAACATTTTCCAACATTACACCATTAAGTTGGATTTGTGGCGCTGCAGAGGGGTTATTTTGTACTTGTTGGTGCAGCACTTTGATTTTTTGGATGTTGAGTCCAAGCTTTTCGTAAGCTTCTGCAAAGATATTTAGGATGGTTTGGAGGTCATCCTCTTAGCGTGCGCATACTACGTTGTCACCAGCCTACTGAAGCTTTGTGACAGAAGTTATGGTGACCTTACTCTTTGCTTTCAGCCTGTTCAGATTGAAGAGCTTTCCATCTGCTTGATATGATTTCTACTCTGGTAGGAAGTTTCCCTTCAACAGAGTGTAGGATCATGGCAATGAAAATAATGAGTAGAGTTGGGGCAATAACACAACCCTGTTTAACACCTGATCCCACTGTGAATGTTTCACTTTGAGAGCCATTGTTATCTGGGATTGTTGCTGTCATATTATCATGGAGGAGCTGAATGATGTTTACAAATTTATCTGGGCAGCCAATTTTCAGAAGGGTAGAAGGAGATGGGTGCTTGACTCAATGAGTACGGTAAACCTGTTGACGACTGTTAACGACTGCAATTAGTCCTACAGGAAAAAGCTTTTCCCCACCCTCCCACTATATATAAGGGTCTGGTGACTTCTGTTTAAGTGTATCTGAAGAAGTGTGCATGCACAGGAAAGGTTATACCAGGCTTCCTCAACCTCAGCCCTCCAGATGTTTTGAGACTACAATTCCCATCATCCCTGGCCACTGGTCCTGCTAGCTAGGGATCATGGGAGTTGTAGGCCAAAAACATCTGGTGGGCCGAGGTTGAGGAAGCCTGGCTTATGCCAAGAACAAACTTTGTTGGTCTCTAAGGTGCTACTGGACATTTTTTTTTAAAATATATTTCGACTGTGTCAGACCAACATGGCTACCTACCTGAATCTGGAAGCACCCTAGTCACAATTTGCTGTGATTGCTGCTGTTCATCTCCCTTTCCTACATGCACCAATTCTGCCTGGCTCCAGGTGTATTTGTTTGGGGCAAGAGCTGAAAAGCGGGTGGAGCCCTAATTTGGAGATGACTTAGCCCATTAGTTGCCTCCTGCAGCTTCAAACTGCTGCGTCTGTGTGCTCTACTGCTGGGTTCTAGAGAGAGTGAGTTGTCTCTTTGCTACTTCGTCAGAGGCCAGCTCAATCACAATGTCAACTAAGTGACCCTTTGGGCAAATGTCGGATGTTCTAATCTGCCCTTACAATTGGCTCATTCATTGAAAGGAAGAGTTAAATTTGTTGGATGATGTGCAGATTTAGCCAAGGAAACAAGAGTAGGCCATCTAACAGTATGGGTGATTCTCAGCTGGTTACTCAAAGTTTATTGATTAGCTGATTTATTTACACCAGCTTGGAACTTGTGTGTGTGTGTTTGTGACTTTTTAGATCTCCCTACTGCAATTGGTCTATACCACACTGGGGGATGACACATCCCAATTTTGCTTGTTTTTTTTAGAAGACAGCATTAGAGCGTTCCCCCTTCCCCAATTTAATTTACACACACACATACACAAGGCGAGAGAGATGTAGGACGTAAGTAAGGGCAGAATAGAACCCTTAATCTTAATTATGCATTCTGCAGTATTATAAATGACTAAAGATTACTTCCAATGTTGGTATAATCTTATAGTGTGCAGATGTGGCTCTCTTTGGTATATGCCATCTTTACTGAACTCACAATTTCCATAATGCTGTCACATTCTGCATGGGAAGCAGATTTACAGATAGGTAATCCATGTAAGGTATTTTAAAGACAGCTTATTAAAGGATTGAGGCCTGCTGTTAAATTACATATGCTTTCAATTGCTATGAGGAGCAAACAGTATCAAGAAGTACAATAATTTAGCTACAGCTGGAGAAAGGCCTATTTAAAGTTTCGATGACAGATCCTTTAAACTTTTTCTTTAAAGTTCTTTTCTGCTTTATATCTATCCCCGTGTCATGTGGGGTTCTCTTTTATATTGTATAATTTCACCAGAAGGTCTAAAGTGTGTGTGTTAAGAAATTGAAATTTGGTCTTCAGACTGATACACTGAGTTTACAAAATGATTTGAGGGTTCCAGTCTCCACACTTGATGGCATTATCTAAACACCTGACAGTAACGACTAAGTCTTTGCATTTTTAGCATTGCTAATTATAAACGGCTCAAATCCACGTTCAGTGCTTATACCACCGCCTTCTTCAGTGAAGTGAGCTGTGATTATCCTGTTTTGTACATGAAGTTGTTTGAGCATATTGGATAGTGCCCCCATCTGTCTCTGAAAACACAAGACAATGTGTCACTTAACATGCCGTCTGCTCTCATTTACCCCCTCTAAAATGGCTCAAGATTTCCATTCAGTGTTGTTTCTTTTGTCTCATAAAAAGTGCATGTAATATTGGGTTTGCAAATTTCATATATGTATACATTTTAAAAGCAGCAACGTTGGGATCTGGTGCCAAGACCTATTTGTCCAGAATTACAGTGCTGCAGAAGTGCAACATTATACAGACACAAAGCGTATAGAGCTAAAGGGAGACTGTGAAGCAGTCATTTCATAAAGGGAGCCAGGCCACGTGTTTGCATGTGAGCATCATTACAATCGGGGGGCGGGAGGAGAGCTAGCAAAGCAAACACTATTATATCCTATATCCTTGAGCCATTATTGCAATTGGATTTTAGAGCTTTAGCCTGAATGACTATTCGAGCCTGTGTCAAATTTTTGGTTTGGTGGTTTCTCTCTCATGTGTGTGTGTGTGTGTGTGCCATAAATGATGCTGCCCAAACTAGACAGTTTCTTTTGATGCTTTGTATTTCTGTTAGAAAGCGTATGATTTTTAATATAGTATGAACTTTTTTGCGTTAATAATAAATATATGCAAGGTTATTCAGACCTATGGAGAGACAGAAATGATAAAAATCACCACCCTAAAATGTTCAAAATATAATTTGCTCTTCTAATTTCTGTAACATAGCTTTACTGCAAAATATAGCTATCCCAGGCTATTAAATCTTTTTTTAATCTAAATATGCCCTTTTTTGCCTTCCTTAAGGTACGATCAGCTGACCAAATATTCCTATCAATAATGTGAAAGTGAATATGTTATACTGTTCCCATTTAATAAATGTAAGGTAATATATTTTTATTTTGAAATATTTATAGAGTAAATTAACGAAATGGTGTTTCCACCCTTTTCTAATAAATCTCCTTTTGTATAGGTGTTAGAGGTTAATGGGTAGATTTTAAATTGCATTACACTTTTTGTAATAAATGAAATTATAAGACCTTTATTAAGTCATATTTTGCATTTGTTTATATTCTTCCTGTACAGTGGAACCTCGGGTTGCAAACGTGATCCATGCGGGAGGCACATTTGCAACCCACACGGTTCGCAACCCGCAGTGCCGCATCTGCGCATGCACGGGTCACGATTCGGCGCTTCTGCGCATGCACAAAGCGCAATTCAGCACTTCTGCACATGCGCGAGTGCCAAAACCCGGAAGTAACCTGCTCTGGTACTTCCGGGTTCGGCACAGTACGCAACCCGAAATTGCGTAACCTGAAGTGTCTGTAACCCAAGGTACTACAAAACAAAACAAAACAAATCTGAACAATAGAAACTTCATAATCAGGGGTGAATCTTGCAGATTTGTGCTAATGGTAAATATCTACAAGCTGTTCCTACTGCAAGAAAAAATAATTGCTTATAAAAACAAATCTAAGATGTACTTTTTAATTCTACTTTCAAGCTGCAATTTATTTGCCTTGATTTGTAAAATGTCTTCAAGAAAGTCAATAAAGACATTAATACCACTGAAAAGAACTTTAAATACCAGGCTGTAAAAATGATCAATTATTGATTAGTTAATTTTGTTTTCTGCATGACTGCAAAATTGGAAATATAGTACCAACACACATCATTAAACTAATCAAATATTACATGAAATAAACTTGCTTAAATAAATGTAAAGCATATGTCTAATTAAGCAAAACAAGAAGTGTAAATAACATTGTATTAATAAGTTGAAGTGCCAATGCCTGTTTTTGAGGTGGGGGTGGTGTTTATGGGGAAATATTTTGAAATGACAAGAATATTGGGGTGGGGATGGGACTGTTTGAAGGTCAAACTAAATTCAGAATTATAAGTGAAAAAAAATGAAATGTAAATACCTAGATCTTTGATAGTGAAGTAATTAAAATGTATGGTTTTGCCTACTGTGTATAATAAGGGCTTATATTTGATCAACCATAAAAGTTATTTAATCATTTTAACCTTGGAATTCTACCCCACAGAAAAAAAAATCTACTTAATGGAAGTTAGCTGAGAAGCATTAGAGTATCACAACATCAAGACGGCTGAGCGAGAGGGCATGGAAAATTCAAGCACAGCTTATTTCTGCCATAATACTATAGCGGGTTGCATGACAACCAGTGGATGTGGATTTTGAAGTTACTTTATCCTTATTCAATGAGCAAATACTTAGCCTGTATTTATTTTGATAATTTCTATAATTAATCAGGTATTGAAGGCCTAATTTGTAGCATACTCTCACTGTGATTCCAAGTGCCACATATTAAGTGTTTAACAAGCTCTGATGGCTTCAAAGAACAACAGAGCCCATGTATTTATCTAGATATTGTGCCAGTCTTGGCAGGGCTAAGGCAATGGCAAAGTAGAATCCTGGAGGCTGAAGAGCTTTAAGACGGAAGAAAAAAAATACTTATTTACATGTGTACATAAATATCTTCTATTTAGTTCCCACCTTTCCTCCTAGGACCTCAAGGTGGCAAATGTAGTTCTCCCCTTCCTGATTTATTATCATAACAATCGAGGTATAGGTTGGCCCGAGGTATAGTGGTGGGTCAAAGGTCACCCAATGAACTTGATGATTAAGAGAATGTTTTGAACCCTGGTCTCTCAGGTCCTAGTCCAACACTCCAACCACTGCACCAAACTGGAGTACACCAAATGAGCATGAATTCCCATGCCCCCAAATGCAACAGAAGCTTGCATTTCGGTCTAGCTGGGGTCTACAGAAGGCCCAAATAGGAAGAAGCATTTTGAAGAGTTCACCTAATCTCAAAGGTCTCCTTTCCTGTACTGCAAGTAAGAGACCCTGGAGCATAAGGGAGAGCTGAATTATTCCTATACAGTGGTACCTTGGGTTAAGAACTTAATTCGTTCTGGAGGTCCATTCTTAACCTGAAGCTGTTCTTAACCTGAGGTACCACTTTAGCTAATGGGGCCTTCCTCTGCTGCCACCGCGCCACCGCCGCACGATTTCTGTTCTCATCCTGATGCAAAGTTCTTAACCCGAGGTACTATTTCTGGGTTAGCGGAGTCTGTAACCTGAAGCGTTTGTAACCTGAAGCGTCTGTAACCCGAGGTACCACAGTATATCAGAAAGGTCATGAGGAGGAAGATTCTGGCTGGGAGGGATTGGCATGATATCTGAGTGGAGCCAACATAGGTTCTCATGGCACTTAAATAGCTACAGAAGCTGAACAAAAATAGGTTTTCCTGTCCTGGAGCATGTTGATGGGATTCAATTGATAAGGCTGCTATCTTTTGCCTTCTTACCATGGAGGAAGCCCAACAAAGCTCAGTGGAACTTATTTCTACACATATTCCTATACTTCTCTACTTACTCTTACACTTACTTGTATAGGATTGTGCTATAGATGTATGGAGCAAATTGATCATGTAAATGAATGTGTCATTTGTACACATTGAGCAAAGGTTTCTTTCTTTCTTTCCCCAAGAGCTCAAGGTGGCATATGTAACTCCTCCCTCCTCATTTTATCCTCCTAACAACCCTACAAGTTAAGGCAGTAGGCCTTTCTCTTTCACAGAAGCATGACTTATTCAATGTCTGTTCTTCCTAAGGAAATTGAGGCCTCTTCCATCCTAGACCAAATTATCCACAAATTCGGCAAAAGTCTGTAATCCCCTATGGAGTTATGACTGGGTTAATTTAAAGTAGAATTTGACTAAGGGAGAAGAACCTTTGAAGTGACATTCTAAATTACAGAAGAGTCGTGATGAAAAATTGTTTCAATATCCAAAAATTATTTAGCTTAAGCATTTTGCATTCAGCTCTAGTTCCTGCCTAACATTGTGGTCAAGGTCCCTGGGAGCTTGGCTTGTGCTGCGATATCCCTTCATTTAGACATTGCAAGAAAGTAGCTCCTGACTGCTTCAGTATATGGGAGCCAGTGTGGTGTAGTGGTTAAGACCGATAGACTCGTAATCTGGGGAACTGGGTTCGCGTCTCTGCTCCTCCACATGCAGCTGCTGGGTGACCTTGGGCTAGTCACACTTCTTTGAAGTCTCTCAGCCCCACTCACCTCACAGAGTGTTTGTTGTGGGGGAGGAAGGGAAAGGAGAATGTTAGCCGCTTTGAGACTCCTTCGGGTAGTGATAAAGCAGGATATCAAATCCAAACTCTTCTTCTATATATGCATTGTTTGAGTGGGGCAGGGGGTTGGCTGCAATTTAGAATGACAAACCAGCACTACCTTGCCTTCATTCACCCCTAAAAACAGAAGGAGTCTGGGGTGCTTCTGGATATCTGCAACCGCACCCCTAAGGTTCTTCATTCATGGAATTAAACAGTTCTCCAGCAGGAGCAGACAAGAAAGTCATGGGTGCCAATCTTTGGTCGAAAGACAGAACTTCATAACAGCCTCCCCATATTATCCTTCTTAATCTGGACTATGGTATTCTATAGAGAAGAGAACAGTCAAATATGAAATGCACCACACTATTGATTAGGATTATTGAAGCATGTGGTCACTGTTGTCTGAAATGTTTCTATAACTATTGCTAGGACAAATGTTTTGCAATCTTGAACAGAAGGCTTGTGTTGCTGCTTGAGTGCTCACCATCTTGGGACCGCAGGACTACTCTAGATGTCAGTATTCATTGTCTTGCACAGAGTGATGATGCAGCAAAAAACACTGAAATAACCAGCAAGATATAGAATTCATTTGTATATAATGCATTTGTTCTACTTAGAGTAAACTCATTGAAATTAATGGACCTAAGTTAGTCATGCCCATTAATTTCAATGAGTCAAGTCTGACTAGAACTAACATTGCATGCAAACTATAATGCAGACATACAGAAGTTCAAATCAAACCTGCCTTTTTTACGGTGTTTTATCAGTGCACACAAGCATGTTGTTAATATAGAGAAGAAGATGCAAATTAACCGAAGGAACTGAAAGCTGCATGCATGCTCCAACTTCAAATTAATTTTAGAAAATTTTTTACTTTCTTCAGGCTTCCCTAAGTGAAACTACTGCAATCCTCTCCATGTAAAATCGTAGCTCCCAATGTAAAATACCAAAGTAAGATAATTCAGGAGGAGTGGGTCACTGAACAGACTGAACCAGAGGAACAATTTTATTTATATTTTTTCACTTCTCTACATTTGGTTCCAGAGTGGATTCGAAAATTAAAATATGAATAAATTACAAGACACATAATAAAAAACAACCAGCAAAAACAGGACAGGCAGACAGATTTTTAAATACCGGTATCTAAAGCAGTTTACAAGCCTGGGAGGGTAAAAAGGAGATTTGCTTGGGGCCTAAAAGAAATCAAGGGCAGCTCAGGGGTGGATGTTGCACAGCCAAAAAGTCCCTCTCGAGTTGACACCTTCTTCACCTCTAGCAAGAAGGGATGGAGAGAAGAGCCTCTGCTATTGATCTCAGAGTGCAGTCAGGGGGATGTGGGAGAAGGTTCTTCTTCAGGCTCAGTCCCATCAAGATGGGAATCTAATGCAATTTGTGTAAGTTTTATATAGAGTTTGCAAACAAAACAAACATGTCTACCTTAAGACTTAATCTGCATGACTTGCAAACGCGCCCCTACATTACCAGCTCAATTTCATGATCTTCTTTTTATTCATTTAACAAAATGTATATACCGCTTGGTTGTAAACAGAGCCTTTGAGTGACTTACAAACGTTAAAATTGCCAATAAAAGGCAAAGTTAAAAATGGATATTAAAAAAATATCAAGGTATAATTAAAATCAATGCTTAAGCTAAAAACAGATTGAAACACAAGCCATTTTCTCCAGGTCTGGATAGACTGGCCTGAACAAAACTGTGTATAGCAAGTGCTGAAAATAGTACTGTGACTGTGTTCGCCTGATATCAATAGGAAGGGTATGGGTACTTCCATGCTAAAAGAGCAATTTCGTACGAGTGCAGAACAAATATTGTGTAATGGCAGCTGTTTCACAGACCAAGTGGTTGAGTAGGCATATATGGACTGAAGTAGCCTTGAAGGTGATAGACTTTTGGGTAGCCCAGAGACTTCCTTTTCCATTAGCGTTGCAGCATCTATTTGCCCTTTGGAAGGAAATGTTTCTCAATAACCATCCGTTTTGAAGAAGAATCCAAGCTGTTCCCTGACATCCATTTAAATTGTCCATACTGCGCATTGTCAACATGGAGCCAAGTTCTTTAAATTATGAGAGGAAAATTCTGTGATTTGGGTCCTGCTGCGACATGTCATCACCCCTCCTTGCCAACTGTGAGCCATTAAAGAGCACAAGAGAGAGATGCATGCAGAGCCCCTTGCTCCAGATTAAACTCACTCTTAGTTTTTGACTGATATTAATGACTATATTTTGACTGTTGCGACGAATATTGAATGCCCACAGGAAAGGAGAATTAATTAAACTTTGTGATGACTACTGGACAACTACTAGTGTTTGCCTAGGGATCAACAGGTGGGTTCCTACTTTCTGGAGGGGAAGAACATTATTGAAGAAGGTTGCGTTCCTGGAACCGATCAAGTTGTGCTTTCCAAAAATAAAAGAAGTCAGCTGGTGGTCTTGCTTTTAATTATGGAAGACTGTGAGAGTTGCTATGACACATTTGTTTCATTTATGAGGAAGATGTTCTTGTATTTTATTAAGTCTTTTGAAGAACATCTGTAACTCGCTGATAAGATTTTCTTTTATATCATGGATAGCAGAGTACAGTTCAACTCCATCAAGTACTGAGTCCCCGATATGTTTACAGAAGACTTTCGCCTCTGAAGTCAAAATTCACCAAGCGCTGCGGCGTAGGTATAATGCTGTCATATCTATCCATTTATTTTGGGAGAATATTTTGTTAGGCACAAGGTGCTCCTCTGGATTTGGCTAAGTCCTTGAAGGCTCCCCACCCCCCACGGACCTTAATTAAAATAGAGTCAAAAATAAAACAAGAAAGAAGCTCTTCCAATAGAAATAAAGTATCCCCTCTTGGATAAGTCTTGAACAGATCTCCCCCTCCCTTTTCTTTTGCAGTAGCACCACAGATAGAAGCTACTCTGGCACATGCCAAGGCAGCCTTTGCAACCACATACCCCATGCCAGGCCTCCAGGCAGCATCTCCGCTATGAATTAGCCTCTTCGTAACACTGATTAGTTGCAGCTTAGGCACCATGTTCTCCCTATAAGTTGCCCTTCACCTGAGTAACAGTGACATTGCCACGTAACCAATCAGATCTGCATATATGATGACGTCATGGAGGGCAAATACAGCTAATCTAGAGTAAGGGCAGAGGGATACAGGTGGCACTGTGGTCTAAACCACAGAGCCTAGGACTTGCTGATCAGAAGGTCGGCAGTTCGAATCCCCGTGACGGGGTGAGCTCCCGTTGCTCAGTCCCTGCTCCTGCCAACCTAGCACGTTCAAAAGCACGTCAAAGTGCAAGTAGATAAATAGGGACCGCTCTGGTGGGAAGGTAAGCGGCGTTCCTGTGTGCTGCTCTGGTTCGCTAGAAGCGGCTTAGTCATGCTGGCCACATGACCCGGAAGCTGTACGCCAGCTCCCTCGGCCAATAAAGCAAGATGAGCGCCGCAACCCCAGAGTCGGCCACAACTGGACCTAATGGTCAGGGGTCCCTTTACCTTTACCTTTTTAGAGTAAGGGCAATTCTGCTTAAACCTTATCATGAAATAGCTGTACAATTGGATTTAAAGGTTTCAGTGAAATCTTTTCACCGTTATCACTATTTTAAAAAACCTTTAGATCCATGTTCATTAAGACACCCCCCCCCCAGTTTTTAGGGTTACTGATAAAAAGCTGCTTCACACAGACTGATAATAGATTTCCTTATGGTGCCACTAGGATATACTTTCCCCAGAGTTCACCTATGCATTCTGTATCCCTCCCCACCCCTGGTCCCCTTGACCTGAGACATGGACTTTTCCTCCTAATGTGTGTTCAATGGAAATAGCTCGATTCTAGAATGCTACTGGACTTTTGACTCTCTTAAGACTGTATGATAACCATCACCATTGCTGGAAATTACTTCATACTTTTCACTAGATGAGTTGAGCACAAAAGTTACCCTGGTCATGTGGTGGGCTAGGAGCTGAGCACCTGTGCTGGTTCACTTCTAGAAAAAGACAAGAGACAGGCCATTCTAGGATTATGAACATTTGGAGAGTTGCTACACTCTGATGTTGTACTACTGGATAGTTATACATACATACATACATACATACATACATACATACATACATAATTGTATTTGTATGCTTTTTTTTAACTAACAAACACACAGTGCAAAAAAAACTCCATAATAACAAAATAAATCAGCAACATATTAGCAAACATAACAACATACCAAAAAAATCAGTACTATAACTATAACAATATTACATTAACAGTATTACAATAGTAGACCTTGTTCCTAGAGAGACCTTTCCCATGTTGGTGCTCACAGTCCCTCTGCTGTAGCAGCAACTTATGTATAGGGTTAGGGGTAGGGTAATTCATTCATTCAGGTAGCACTGTATGAATTTTTTCAAAACTTGTACATAAGGCTAGAGCACAATATCCTTAGTCCACTTATTTGTATTGTACAATCTGCTAAAGTTAAAGGAGCATTTTAATTTGTCTTTCTTCTGCATTATGCCATTCTTTCCCAGCCTTGGGTCTTCAGATGTGTCGGACTACAACCCTCATCTATCCTGACATCTATCCTGAGGATAATGCAGGTTGTAGTCCAGCAATATTTGGGGTCCCAAGGCTGCATTAAAGCATCACAACCCCTTTTTGTGTGTTTGTGTGACTCTGGTTTGGAATCATGTTCCGAACTCTCATGAAAAAGCCATTAGACATACAACACATTTGGACAATTATTAATGAGGTAAAATTAATTAGGATTAATCTTCTCCTAGTGGTGGGCCCCACAGACAATTACAATTAGCAGCTTGCTGCTTACTGTGTGTATTTCTTGTCAAGTTAATGCATACGAATTTGTCTCTGATATCTTTTGTTTATTAAATATATATGATTAAATTTAATTAACCCATAAATAGGAGTGTAGGCTTAGCTCATCTAATTGCAAGTAGCATGCACTTTTTCGCCTCAGAAATAAGTTATTGAACTTAATGAACAGATTTAAAACCTCCAGTTTAGCAGGAAATAATATGCCAGTGAATAGAGAACTGCATTCTAAAAAGCATATTTGGCATCCTCTGGGTGTAGATTCTTATGCAACCAAAAACGACACCATCCCCACAAAAGAATGAGGCATTGGCAGGCTCAGGGAAACCCCAAGGTTTGAAAAAATCCAAAAGGAAAATCTTGGTGGGTTTTTTTTTTTGGGGGGGGGGGAAATCCTGAGAAAAGGAAAAAAATAATATGGCATACATTTAAAGAACCTAACTTCCACCAAAGAACTGCAGTTTACTCCTCCCACACCTACTATTCCCAGCATGCTTAGCAAACTAGAGTTTTTAGGATTCTTTTGGGGGAAGTAATCTGCCTTAAATGTCTGGTGTGTCCAGTGATGACTAATCATGCTCAGTGGTCACAGAATGCTGGGTGATTGTTGAAAGGAGGAAGAGATGAACAGCAGAGCAAGGGAAAATGAAATATGCATGGCTAGCTGACCTCTTGGCAGTTATATTCCAAATCTAACTATTTTCTAAGAGCAATGGCAAAATGCCCACACGTTAGCAATCTCGAAACCATGCTATTTTATTATATTTAATTTTTATGCTATTTATTTATTTTGCAAAAAAGCCTATGCACACTTGAACACAAGTACGATATGATATGATAATCTTTATTGTCATTGTCCCATACAGAACAACGAAATTGAAAAAATCTACATCAGACATTCAAAAACCAACAAGTGATTTATATTGAGGTCAATGGGATTCACTAGTAGGTAAATGTGTTTAGGTTTATAGTCTAAATTGTCTTTCTGACTGGGGCTGATAATCAAAGACAAAAATATAACCCTTGATATGGCCTTATTCCCTTTTAAAATTGGGTACCAAATCTGTGGCTGAAATGAAGTGTAATGTCGAGATTCACAAAACAAATATTCATCTACATACATACTTGATAAACAGCAGTTCAAACTTCGATTTTGATTCCACCAGCCTGTTGTCATCCAGATATTTAGGACTGTATCTCGCCACATCAGTTGTGAATATTAGTCACAGCTATGCTAAAAATGTTACATAGATTTGACATCTTATCTTTGTCAATTATGAGAATTTCACTTTACAAATCATTATTTGTTTTGTTGATTCAGTTGTTTGCTGCCTTATAGTATGATACCTTTTATATTTGTAGAGCTACTCGTTAAGAGCATGGAGTTTGTCTGTGAGCTGATTGTTCCCCATACGGATATCAGATTAGCTATGAATTCAGCCTCAGCTCCCGATGTGTAATATGTTAATATTGTACTATCTTAACAGAGTTATTGTGGAATGCAGGGAGAACATTTTGAGACCAGGATAAAGAGGGTTGTAAGTTGAGAAATGCACATATACTGTGTACAAGAGTTTGCATAACTGTGTGTGACTCTAATGGTAGAGCACCTGCCTTGTACTCAGACGCTCCCAGGTTCATTCCCCAGGTAGGAATGAGAGAGGATATCTGTCTGATACTCTAGATATCCACTGCCAGTAAGTCCGGGCAATACAGAGCTAGATGGACCAATCATTCAGTACAAGACTGCTGTCTTTTTTCCTATGGAAATGTCTTTGGATATAACTTGATTTGCTCTGTGTGAGCATATAGGAAATAGTCATGCCACATGTCACAGTCTGTTATGGTTACAGTGATAGTCACATCTAATATTAAGCCCCTATTCGTTGTACATTGCATTTTTTGAAACATCTAGAATACATTTTTATTTATAGGTTATTGTGATGTTGGGGTCTTGCCATCTGTAACGTTTCATGTTTTGCAGATTTATTGTACACCTTTAAATAGACGATTAATTTTCCAGCTTCCTATGATATAGTATGTAACCTTCAGAATAACAGCACTAATTGCTCTGCGATGAGCTTCTTTAAATAGGCTACTGGTTTTAGGTATTTGTTTTGGAAAAGGTATTCTTTAAAAACCAAAGCTCTTCAGCTCTATCCAAGCCCACTTCCTCCTAGTAAGATCATATCACACTTTACTTCTTCAAGTGACAAATATTTCCTGGTTTCATTTTGTAAGCTTTTTTTCTTTTTCCCTTTCTTGATTCCAGAGTGCTCTCCACTAAAGCAATCTTACAATAATCACATGTCCCTCATTGTCCAGGATAAATCAAGCATATATAAAATTTCAAATTGCAACACCCTCCCCACAACCCCACCTTGAAATGTTGGATGGGATTTAAAGTGGGGAAAACATGCGTACACAGGAGAAAATCATACTTGAAACAAGCTTGTGGCTTACTGTTTTCATTACAAAACATAGGAATGGAATTTTGTGCCCCAAAACCAGCAAGGAAAGCTCCAGCCATATCCATGGTTCTCTCTTGTACATACATTTCTCTCTAACTCTCCTCTCCCTCCCTTTTGTGACCATGATAGCAATTTTCATTTAAAATTAAGGCATATTGATGATCTTCAGCATCTCAGAAATGTTTGCTGTACAATTCAGCACTTACTCTTGAGCAAGTTGCCCTTTTATTGCAGCTGTAGAATTGGCACAGAATTCAATTTCACCAGCAGAAACCCTGGGTATAATCTCTTGCAATGTACATAAACAGCAAGCACTTCACACAATTTAGTTGCTACTTCCATTGCAATCCTATCTGTGCTGTCATCTTCAGGCTCTGATTGTAGTGTTCACATAAGCTTAGCATCAGTCATCACTGGTTCTGGTCTCTGTTGGTTCCGCTACATATTGCAACGTATTTTTTCCCTTATACATTGCTTCCCTACTTTTTTCCCTTTTCCATTTCTCCATTTGACCTGTGTGATTACTATAGTTCAGTCCATGTAGTGCTGCTTGTGAAAAATATTCAAGAGTTAGAATTGGCCAAAATGTTAACTGGTTCAGATTGTGGAGGCCACATTACACCAGTCCTAAAAGTCGTTCAATTCTGTTTTTTACAATATAAAGCTTTATACTGCCCTTACTTTGCACATCTGAGAAATCTCTTCCTATATTCACACATAAATAGAATTGTAGAGTTGGAAAGGACCCTGAACATCATCTAGTCCAACTCCTGCAAGGCAGGAATCTCAACTTTATCATACATGACAGATGGCCATCTACACAGCAGTGTGCGTTGAGATCCTAAGAGGAAGCTCTTCCACAAGCTTGCATACCACCTGAAGAGCTTTAGAGGGAAGTACACAAAGCATAGAGTGCTTGGAATTGATATTAGCCCTTAAGTACAAAATGTTAGAGGGACGCGGGTGGCGTTGTGGGTTAAACCACAGAGCCTAGGACTTGCCGATCAGAAGGTCGGCGGTTCAGATCCCTGCGACGGGGTGGGCTCTCGTTGCTCAGTCCCTGCTCCTGCCAACCTAGCAGTACGTCAAAGTGCAAGTAGATAAATAGGTACCGCTCCGGCGGGAAGGTAAACAGCGTTTCCGTGCTCTGCTCTGGTTCGCCAGAAGCGGCTTAGTCATGCTGGCCACATGACTCGGAAGCTGTACACCGGCTCCCTCAGCCAGTAAAGCGAGATGAGCGCTGCAACCCTAGAGTCGGCCATGACTGGACCTAATGGTCAGGGGTCCCTTTACCTTTACAAAATGTTACATAAGCTATGGCCTTCAGTTTCTCTTTACTATCTATATCAGGAAAGGTCACTAGACCTCCACTATACATGTGTTTTTCCTGGCCACATCAACCCCTCACTTTGCACCATGTAGAGCTGACACAGTGCTGCTTCTCACTTGGCTAGTGACTTTTCAAGTAGGTACCTCTTGTTTCCTTCTTGCAAGAAATTAGATACCACCTGCCTTGAAGGGTCTCCTTCCAAGTGAGAAGCACCTTGCATGCTGTTTTTGGCTTGAGCAATGCTGTTTCCTTACTTCGTTGCATTTACTGACACTGTACTTGCTAACTTCTGTCAAAAGATAGATAACACTTTGGAACAAATAATTTCTTTCTTTCTTTCTTTCTTTCTTTCTTTCTTTCTTTCTTTCTTTCTTTCTTTCTTTCTTTCTTTCTTTCTAACTTCTATGCCGCCCTGCACCTGAGGATCACAGGGCAGTTTGCAATATAAAAACACAAAAACGCATAACATAATAACAAACAGAAAAATAATAACACCACTCCTCCCCTCTCTCACGCACACAGTTTTAAAGGCCATAGGTAGGCTAATTAACCCAAGGCGTGAGAGAATGTTTTTGCCTGGTGCCTAAAAATATGTAACGAGGGCACCAGGCGAGCCATTCTGGGGAGACCATTCTCCAAGTGGGCAGCCACCTCTTAAACAGAAACTGGAATTTAATTTTTAAATCTGTAAATTTCTTTCTTTCTGCTGCATAGATTATACCAGGGGCGGTTGACCTGCAGTCCAACAACATCTGGAGGGCCACAGGTTAGCCAATTCTGGGTTAGAAAACAGAAATAGAACACTGCCATCAATTGGAAGAGGGAAGAAATAAATTGGAGTTGCCTCATAATTATAGCAATAATATTACAATATGTTGTGTAGCAGTGCTAGAAATGATTTTCTACACCATTG
Organism: Podarcis vaucheri; assembly: GCF_965113315.1. Lineage (NCBI taxonomy): Eukaryota > Metazoa > Chordata > Lepidosauria > Squamata > Lacertidae > Podarcis > Podarcis vaucheri. The sequence continues at coordinate 73,133,838 of NC_138766.1, forward strand.
GAGTTTGTCGTGTGATGTTGGCCACCTTTGGTTTCCTTCTGTTGCTCATTCTCTTGATTATACATGCATAAGAAGACTGTTTATTCAAAGAGCACCTTGCACTTGCAATGGTTTGCTGTTGAATCTAAAGCGTTGCCTGTCCCCAGCTCCCTATTACATAATTTAGACTGGATTGCTGCTGTGTTTGTGATGTCTTTACTGTCTTTCCTCTTTGCTCCCCATATTATTTTAAAACTCCCTTTATATTTTACGGCACTTTAGGATGAACATTATACTAAAGCTAGAAACTGAGTTACGAAGAAAATACCTTATTCTTCTTCACAACTCAAAAGCAATACCTAAACTTTTCTTGCTGGCTACAGAATAAATGCTGCCTGAATGAGTAATGATTAGAAAGCTTTTGGAACTGTATTACCATAGGTGACAGCTCTGAGGAGATAGGCAGGTAATGTTAAGAGGCAAGGATAAGAGGCTATGACATTATGTCTGGAGGGTTAAGGACTCACAGTCAAAGCTTGAACTGCTATTACTGGATCAATACTTCTCAGTTCAACACTTATCTTGACTACTGGTTAGAGGCTTTTGTAGATATGAACACTGAGAGAGCAAAATAAAAGTGAAAAAAATGATTGTTGCTGTTCACTTACATGTGGATTGCTGAAGTTATTTAGGTTTCAGATCCACAATTCGCTTTTTTCGTGGGGCAAAACGCCGATGACCTAAAAACAGGATAAATGAATTACTGGAATGTCTCCCCCCCAATCTTCCTTTATTTTCTGCAAAAGGAAGCAAAACTCTTTTCTTCTTTGTACAGGTCTCCTTTAAATTCCATTTCTGCGCAACACAACCTCTTTTTCACACTTTACAAAACAATTATCTTCTCTGGAAATATTACACCTTTTAACATTTAGTGCCCCTGGAGGCCAGTGAACATCACGAAAATGGGCCATAATGTAGCTAATATTTTCCCAAGAGGCCCAAAGGTGGTGGAACATTTTTATAACCCTGGGAACTGAATTTAAAGGCTACAATTTATACATTTTGTTAAGCACTGTGTTTTTTGTACATATATTGATTCATAGCCTTAGCTGAGTATGCAGCAGACAGCCACCTCTTGGCTGCACCAGCGGCTAGTTGCCATGCTGGGTGTTGCATACTCTCCAACATTTCTCCGATGAAAATAGGGACATCCCATTCCACAATGATAGTTTTACTATTTATACACCACACATCTTATTGGGTTGTCCCAGCCATTCTGGACAGCTTCTAACGTATATAAAAACATTAAACAGTAAACATTAAAAACCCTCCCTATACAGGATTGCCTTCAGACGGCACAGGGGTAGGATAACTCCATACCCTCCCAACATTTCTCCATTGAAAATAGGGGCATCCTAAAGAAAAGTGGGACATTCTGGGATCAAATCAGAAACCGGGACGGCTTCTCTAAATCAGGGACGTCCCGAAAAATAGGGACACTTGGAGCGTCTGGTGTTGTGTTGTTGAAAATCAGCATTGAATCACCACGTGTTAAATCTAGACATCACCTTCCTACTTCTTCCTTCCTCTCCCTACAGTCCACCTTACCACTTCCTCCATTTTTCTAGAGAACAGTGTAAGAGAGGGCACTGGATGGGGCTGCAGGCAGAGGGGGGAACTGGCAAAAGTAGCCTCCCCCCTCTTCCACCTGCAAGGAAAATCCTGAGGACAGAACCCTGTTTAAGAGATGCACCTGCCGGCAAGAACAAAATCTGCATCCAACATTATGTGGCATGTGTGTTTACACACACACACAAACCCAGTAGCAGCTTATGATTTCTCCCTTTCAATCACAGCACAATTCCATAAAACAGACTAGCAGTTTTGAGACCATACATGTTTCCCTGGAGAGAGAGTTTCAGAGCCATAGGGACACCACAGACAAAGCCCTATCCTTAGAGCCCTACAGCCTAATGGCTCTTACTGGCAGGCTAGAGAACATGACCTCTGATGCTGACATTCATGCTTGGGCCCCTTTGAACAGAGCAGGCAGTCCTTCAGATAGCCTTTTAGAAACTGAAAGGCCTAAATCAGCACCATGATTTGGGCCTGGAAATGATAAGGCAGATAGCATAACCAA